>NW_023276806.1:84248253-84418456 GCF_003668045.3 Cricetulus griseus
GAGGAGGAGGAGGAGGAGGAGGAGGAGGAGGAGAATCCAGAGCTGATTTTTCTGACTGAAGCTTCAGACAAATGATGAAGAACCTGCAACAGGGTTAGTCATTAGACAAGATCAGCCCTAAACACAAGTTTCAGAAATATAAACATCTGTCTATAGTGTGCAGAGATGAGAGTAAAGAATTAGGAGATTAATTTTCAAGAAAAGGCAAGTTGGACAATGTCCCTTTATTCCAGTCACAAGTGTGATAACAAGGGTTTTAGGCTGCCTCTATGAGAAGAAAAGATTCCAGTAAAGATGGATCTTATGAGGAGCTTCCAAGAGCAAAGACTGGAAGATGAGTCAGTGAGTGGAACATGAAGGGAGAGGCAAACTTGCCATGGCACTGCAGAAATCTGGCAGCTGGCTAATCCCACAAGGATCACGTGTGTCAAGGGAATATGGCAATCTGATGAAGAGTGTCCTGGCTAGTTTGCTTTTTTTAAAAATCAACTTGACACACACTACAGTCATCTTGGAAGAAAAGAACCTTAAATGAGAAACTACTCTCATCAGATGGATTTCCTGTAGGCAAGTCAGCGGGGGTATTTTCTTTATTAATGGTTGCTATGGGGTTACCCAGCCCACTGTGGGTGGTACCACTCCTGGGCAGGTGGTCCTGGGTTGTATAAAAAAGCCAACTGGGAGAACCATGAGGAGGAAGCCAGTAAGCAACCTTCTTCCATGGTTCCTGCCCCTACTTACCTCAGAGACTGACTGTGCCCGAGACAGGACCTGTTAGCAAAATAAACTTTTTTTCTCCCCAAATTGCTTTTGGTTATGGTGTTTATCACAGCAGTAGAAAGCAAACCAAAACAAAGAGTTTGTGTCAAAATTAATCCCATATAAATCAAGATACGACACTTTTAAGACCTAGAAAAATAATCAAAATTAATTTTGATCTGATAACATATTTGGTTGATAATGAAAATAAAACTCATATGACTGAAGAACAAATGAATATATCTGGAAGATTCTAATCCTCTATCTAACGAAATAAATATGACCAACAAAGAGGCAAAAGACAATTCTTAATTCTTATAAGATCATGTGGAAACATTAAGACCAGGGGTAATTTCTAGCCTAGCCAATAAAACAGATACCGTGAACAGCTTACTGGAGAACATGATGAAGCATGTAAGAGACAGCAATCATCTTAAATCAAATTACTTTTGAGATCTCCAAGCTGCATAGTGTATAACAGGAGGTTGGGGTCGTTTATCCAGTACAACAAATTGTCTGTTGGCAAGCCAAGATGGTTTACCATTACTTAGATAAAGTGGTATGCACCAAGAAAAACACAAAGCAGACTGTGAGAAAAACTGAGCAGAAAGATACAGCAGAATATATATATATATATATATATATATATATATATATACACATATATGTATACAAACTATATATATGCATTTATAGAAATAATTTGGAAGCAAAATAAGGTCTCTGTTATGAAGAAAATGCAAGGTCAAATTCTTTCCCCCAGTATAGCAAAGAACATATATTTGGAGCAAGATAGGGAGAAGTGTTGACCATCATTTCCAAAATACCTAGATGAGGAGCAATAAAGAGATAGATGTCAGGGTCTATTGTGCTTGAGAGCTAGAAACATTAAGATCTCATCTTTTACCCAGAGTGGCAAAGAGAGTTCTACATAAACATCGAAGGGAAAAACGTTTATAGTCCTTTTAGTGGACAAAGAGGACAAACTTATCTGGCTCAAAATGTAAGCCCACAGAAGTCAGACACAAAGTAAACAAAACAAAACAAACAAACAAACAAAAACACTAGATAAATACTGAACTGTAAGAGTTCCGTGCAAAGGGCGAAGTTGTAACTAGAGTGTTATTGAATTATAGCAGTGAGGACCATGTGGAAGTGCCTTGGAATAAACCTTGTAAAGAGCAAGCTAAGAACACAGGGGAGAATAGAGAAGCATAAAATATCAACGCAATATGTATATTTAACCCCATTTAACTAAGAAGTTCAGGGGGAAGCTGATACTATTTGAAGTACTGACAAACATTAAGTGTCACTGCCCCCATTCCCATGGGGGCAATTTTTGTGACAAAATTAAAAGTAAATTTTGTAAGTAAACACACACACACACACACACACACACACACACACACACACACACACACATATATATATAATATATATATAAAATCAGCTTCTATATGATCTTGTGGATAACCAAAGTGCTGGTTTATTTAGTACTTGATTTTTTATAGTGTTTTAAAAGGGAGTACTACAATTTTTCTGTGACTGGCCACATGAAAGGAAAGAAGGTTTGTTTTACTGCTAATGGGATTCTTGAGCCACTTTGGAGAGCTGGTTAAGGCTTGCTACTCAGAATCCAACACACATCACTGTTGCTCTCAACCAGGAAGTCCAAGTTATTTACAATTTATAAAAGTCATTTCAGAATATTGTATGGATCTGAACATCATATTTGTGCTTATAACATATCAGTTTCAGCTCTGAATTGTTTATTAATTCCTCTCGAGAGAAACTGTATACAAAAAAGGACATCAAGCTACTTAGCATATTGCCTTTTAAACTAAGTGAGGCCATTTCCTTCATATTCCCTTTGGCTTTTACAATTGAATCTCCTTTTCCTTATATAGTACACCTCATGCCCTTTGGCATAATTGTCAATGCCATTTTCCACGGTTGGAGCACCTTTGCACTTGCTGAATGTAGCAATTAATGGCTTTTAAAAAACATTCTGTTTCAAGACATTTTCCTTTTGGTTGTAATAGTGAACTCTCATAACAAATTGTATTTACACAGCAAGTGATTACAGACATGTACACTATGTGTATGTATGTATATGTTTATCTAGCATGTAAACATCTACATTGCAAATGAGTTACCATATTTGGGACTGTTATTATTATTATTATTATTATTATTATTATTATTATTGATGAGAAGAAAAGATCTGAGTCTTTTTCTGGAAATCAAGCCACTCTTGAATACATTTGACTAAGATATAGATGCCCTAAAAGTAAGCACATTTTTTGTATAATTATACTGATAGTGACATATAACACAAATATATCATATGTGAGTAACATAAATATATGTTAATTGTGTTTGATTAAATCTTGTATTGTTTTCAATTAGTAAAATCTCAACTAAAAAAAAACTCAAACTTTTTTTGTCGGTCAGTTCATAGTTTAAAATTGCTTTTAAAAAAGAGATAAATATTTCATGCACAGTCATAAATCTAATAAAATTGTACAAAGATAGCCAGATATGGTGGTTCACACCTACAGTCTCAGGACTTGGGAGGCAGGGGCATCAAGACAGAGGCAAGTTTGAGGCCAGCCTGCTACAGAGTGAGTGAGTCCCAGATCAGCCTGGATTACAAACTGAGATCCTGTCTTTAAAAAAGAAAGAAAAAATGCACAGAGAAATGTTTTAGTGGTTTTCTGTTTTAATGAACTTCTGATGGTTTTCTTTAATGACAGGGTCATTAGCTTTGAGATGTTTAAAGCAAACTATTATTTTATTATAATTCATACATTAAAAAAATTGCCAGGACATCAGACATTTTCAACCAGCCTTTAAAAGTTAAAAGTAATCAAATCTTTTTTTAAAAAAATACAAATCAGATACTTGAAGATCTCACAGGCCTGTCCAGCTTCTTCAATCATAGACCTCTGTGGATAATCTTTCTTGACAATTGGTACTATTCACACTTCTGCAGGGAAAGCTGTATTCCTTTTCATCCTTTCCTTTCATGCTGACTAAGCTGCCATAGCTATATGGCATACAATGTATACATTCTACACAGACAATACCAAATGTACATTATACATGAGGCATTAAATGTGTCCTATCATCCTTTGCTTAAAGGGAACTTCCCAGAACTAGTAAAATGATACTGCTTAATTTTAAGAAAGATAGGTTGGGTGAATCCTTTGCACAGTACTGCAAAGTTACAGGTTTAAACAAAAGTTACAATTCTGTTTCTTATGTTTGGAATCACGCTGCAGAATGTATCCTAAAAGAAAAATAGAGAAGGAAATACAGGCAAGCCATCTTGCTTTATGGTGTGTCATACATGTACCAATGTTCTTTTTACATTAATTGCATGACAAATGATACTGGTAAGACCCAGACTACAGTTATTATAAAAAGTTATGTATTATGCTTCAGTACTAAAAATAAAATATATTCTTAAATAGTGAAAATAAGATATCCTTCATGTTTTCATGTCATATTTCCCGTTTGACCACCCCATATCTTAATCAAATAATGTCCAACACTGTATTAAACAATGACAGAATGTGGGTGACTTCTTGATAGTTACAGGCCTAAAACAGAACATTGATTCCCCTGTCAATTTGTTGAACTACCTTCTTGATGTGTTTAGTGCATGGCAAAATAGAAAAATAAAAGACAAAATAAACACCTTACTGACAAATCCCCAAAGTTCATCAGTACTAGATTACAAATATGTTCTGGATTAATGGGTTGCTACATCTTGCAGCAACAAAACCATCCATCATGCTATCCCTCCTCCAGCTAACTGTGAGCCATCAGCTGTGACTATTTGATAGGTCCGGAAAACACCACAAGGTTTTCTGGGTCCTTCTCAAGAAAGGGATCCCATCACAGCCAAAGCGCTGCCTCCACAGACCCGCATGCAGCAGTCACTGGTCGTGGCCCAGAGCCAATGGCCTCACCATCCAGTCTTGGGAGACTGGGGACCTGTCCAAGCAGGAGGGCGAGGAATGGACCTGCACTCCTTCCTTTTCAAACACAAAGCAAGCCGTGGTCTCTAGACACACCAAAGGTTTATGCGTTCTTTTGGATTGGAGAAGCAGGCACTTACAGTGAACACAGGGGGTGGCAAGGCAAAAGGCGGGGACGACCGTCCAAGAGGGGCTGCAAGCTAGTTCAAATCCTTCGTCCCCGCTGAGCTGCCCAGCCTTGAGCCCAAAGAAACACAGAAAAACACAGGATCCCCAGGGAGCGAGAGGGAGGGGACTGACCCCAACCCAGGCGCCGGGCGACAGGTTGTGCGGGGATGCTAGTTATGGTCAAAGGCAGTCAGTGGCGGCCCCCAACACACCAGCTGTTGCGTACCACACGCAGCTCCCAGCCTCATACGGTCCGGGTGATCCCCGTGCGGCTCCCGGCGTTCAGATGAGCGGGAAGCGGCCCTGACCGCCGTCGGGGTCCCCGGCACTGCCGCCTCGCGGATGGCCCAGCACCGACACGGGCAGCACGACCTCCGCAGGGCTGAGCTGCTGCAGCCGCATGGACTCTTCGTAGGTGGGCAGGTACTTGACCTCCTCGTAGCTGGGCAGCTGGAGGAAAACTGGCGACACCACTCGCAGCTCGTGCTCCGAAACGCAGGAAGGAGGCAGACGTCCGCCACTTCCTCGGCCCCGGCCGCCGCCACTGTCCAGCAGTGAGTCCTGCGAGCCCGCGGCCACCTCGTCGCGCAACAGGGCAGGCGAATCATCGTCGTCGTCGGGTGGCCCCGCGGTCCCCGGCGGCCCGGAGTCCCCGGCAGGCCCGGGTCGTGCCTGGCCAGGGCGCGCCTGGCCACGCGGGTACCTGCGTGGGCTGGGGCAGATGATGCGCTGCAGGAAGTAGCCGATGGCGAAGAGCACCAGCAGGATGAGCAGCCCAGAGAGCTTGCGGACGAACCAGCCCACGTTGTCCAGGAAGGCGTGGAGCGGCAGCTTGCAGCAGCGCACGGCCGTGGCGTTGGCCGAGTCGCAGCAGCGCTCCCGCTCGCCGCACGCCAGCTCCGCGCAGCCCCCGCCGCCCCGCGAGGGCGCCACCAGCGCCAGCGCCAGCAGCAGCAGCAGCGGCAGCAGCGGTGGCGGCGCTGGAGCCACCGACAGGCCCTCGGCCGTGACCCCCGGGCCCCACATGGCCGGTGCAGACCTCCGTCGGCGTCCGGGACCTCGAGGCTCGGAGCTCCGTCTGGCAGCGCGGCCGGGCGCTGCGATGGGTCCCGCGCGCGCCACCTCCCGCGCCGCGGCTACCTGCGGCCCGAGCGGTGCTCACTTGGCCACGCTGGGGCGGGAGGAGGAGCCCGGGGCGCGCCGAGGCTGCGGGAGGCGGCTGCTGCTCACTGCCGAAACCGCCTCGAGAGCTTGTGACCTCGAGCCAGGGCGCCGAGGCGCTGGGGTCCCGGGCGAAGCGTGAGGAACCGCGGGGATCAGCAGAGGTGGTCCGCGCGGGGTCGCTCTGGGCATCTCGGTCGTCGCCGGCCGCGCTCTTCCTCCCGCACCTGGGCACCCCGCGGCGCTGGAAGGGTTAAGGCTGAGCTCTCAGCCCGGGAGCCCCTTGATCTTGATTAATTCAGCCGGCGCGCTCTTCCCCGCCAGACGGGCGGGGCGCTCTCTCTCACTGGCGTAGGTGTCTCAGTTTTAAGTGATTGGATTTCCCCAGGAATATTATTTAAATTGACTCGCGACCGGGTTTCGCTTACCATCTTTCTTGTGATCTTTCTATTAAAAATGGATGATGGCCATTAATGGCCAGTGCAGCCCCATTGCTGCCCTAAGTTTCCGGGGTGGGAACTGCTGGATAGTTCTGCTGACAGGTAGGTCCAGGTTTTTGGGAAGCCGGGACCCTAAGAAACTCCAGAACAGGTAAGAGAATTCTTTGGAAAGGCTCAAGTTACAGCCACAGAAGTAGCCCCAGAGGGACAGGAGGTGACCCCAACTCACCCAGGAGAAGGGAGAAGACCCTTGTTTCTCAGAGGCTTACCCGACCTTGCCTCTACTACGCCCAAAGTGGAGAGCAGGGATTTGAGTTGCAGGATGCAAGGAGCCCCCTCCGGCAGCATAAATAGCCGATCTGTGATGGCGGAGGGGAGCGGTAAGTGGCTGGCCAATTTCCTGAGCAAAATGTGAAGGTCCTTTTCAAGGTTATTCTTGTTTGTAAAGTCTGACTTTAAAGGAGGCCTGTGTTTCCACTTAGTACTTGGATCAGTTTACCTTCGTGCCATCAACCTCCAGGGAAAGCCTCGGAGCACCCAGACCCCCTGGGCACATCTGTCGGGTTGTGGAGCCCCGGAAGAAGCCACTTTGATTGAGGCAGTATAAAATAGATACACTGACACGGGAGGACTCCCTGAAGAGAAAAACTAATGGGGGTGGTGGTGGGGGGTGTCTCAAGGTCATTGTGAGAAAAAAGTGAAAAGTCCAAGGACATACAAAGACCTGACAGACTCAGCTCTTAGCCAAGGCTTCTCTCCTGCAAAAAACAAACAGACCAAGTCTGACTGGGATGGGCAGAGGGTGGGGTTGATGGAGATGGGCCATGGCCCAGTCTAAATGAAGACTCTCCTAAAACTTCTGTTGGAGGGAACACCTTGCTTTGCTTCAACTTCAAAATGATGCTTTCTCTTCCTGGAGAAGTGTCTCAGTGTCACTCAGACAAGATGTCCCTGAGCACAGGGGTTTTCTAAGCTTTTGTGAAGCTGAAGCTTTTCTCTAGCCATGCTATATGGGGAGAACTGAGCACTTGTCGGCAAAGCTTAGTTGACTGCTTTCAGCCTATAGCCAGATAGGCAGATGGAAGAGATTTGTTTGAATCACTGCAGGTTTGTGCTGTTTTCTGTTTCCCTGTTCCTTTGCTGAATTTACACCAAAAATGTATGCTAAGTATGTTCTGTATTCAGGGAGCCCAGCTGGATGCTCACCATGATTGATAAAATAAAATTAAAAAACAAATAACCTCCCAAGAATGGAGTGGCCCCGGTTCTGCATACCCGTTTTCAACTGAACAGAGGCAGGGTGAGCTTTCACAGAGAGAACAAATGCCAGATGTCTTCCTTCTTCATGACTTCAAGGTAGTCTCTGGGATAAGGGAAGCTCACAGCTTGAGATGGACTAGGAGTACAAAGTGAGAGAAATGCAAGTCTCTTGGGCTTTTAGAGTCAGAGGTCTTGGGATTTCTTCCAGGCATAGTGGAAGCAAGGGCAGAAGGAAAGGGGGTGGTGGGAGTTTTGTGGCCGATGAAAAAGGAGGGTGGCTACTTGATGTTGTTTTGAAACAAAAGCATTAAAATTTGAGTTACATTTTATAAAGTTATTTTGGGGGGAGGGTGTCTATTTGGGAGTCTTATATACATTTTATATATATTGGGGGGGGTTATGTTCTCTCCTTCCCTCATGTAGGTTCCAGGAATCAAACTCGTGTCTCTGGCCTATGAAGCAGACACTTTTTACAATTTGAGCTATCTCACTGGTTTCTACACAACAGCATTTAAATAGTTTCATTTCTGTCTTCTTTTAATGAGTTGGAATTTGTTTGCACAATTTTAGGACACAGTTAAAGAACACAGGCCCGCTATAAAATAAAGCATTGAGAATCCTTGCTTACAGGAAAGCAAAGAATGAACTCTGGAAAGTGAGTATGGTGTGGAGTTTATATTTCTGCTTTCCAAATGGATAGTCCCAAAGCATTGTCCATTAGTTCCCTGTACAGAAACTGGCACCTCGTCATTCTTAGAGCGCTCAGTTTCATTTAACTCTTCTTTATTTGCAGTGTGATTTGTTGTGTACAACCCTTTCATGGAAAGAAAAGAAATCCTAGTGCTCATAAAGCCTCACCAGAGCATTGCTCATTACTTAGATTCTTTAAAAAAATATATCTAACATACAAATAGAACAAGCCACTTAGCGAGGAAGATAGTTAATTATATGTTCCATAGGGAAGAGTACATTTTGTTAAAAATTGCATCACATTGTGTTGATAAGCACATATGAGAGAGGTGGACAGATAGTGAAAGGTGACTGGCATAGTTTGAAAGTAATTGGCCCCCATAAACTTATAGGGAGTGGTGCTATTAGGAGGTATGGCCTTATTGGAGTAGGTGTGGTCTTATTGAAGGAAGTGTGTCACTGTGGGGGTGGGCTTTGAGGTCTCTTTTGCTCAAGCTTTGTTCAGTGTGACTCTGAGTCCACTTCCTGTTGCCTGCTCCTTCTCCAGTACAACATCTTTCTGCATACTACCATGCTCACTGCCATGATTGCAGCTGTGATGATAATGGACTGAACCTCTGAAACTGTAAGCAAGCCACCCAATTAAATACTTTCCTTATAAGAGTTTACATGGTCATTGTGTCTCTTCACAGCAGTAGAAACCCTAAGACAGTAACTGACTTTCATCCAAAAAGTATGATGTGTTGAAATATAGCTTGATAAAAATTAAGAACCTTGTGGGCTGGGGACATGGCTCAGTTGGTAAAATTATTACTGTGAAAGCATGAGAAACTGGGTTTGTATTCCCAGCAGTCATATAAAAGGCTGGGTGGGACAGCATATGCCTGAGGAAGTAGAGAAAGGCAGAGCCCACAGGTTTGCTAGCTAGCCATGTAGTCAAATTAAAGCTCTGGGGTTAGCAAAAGTTGCTAGCCACCAAAAACTAAGGTGGCTAGCAACTAAGGAAAACATGTGATGTCAACCGTGGCTTACACATGTGCACACATGAATGTATACTTACATACAAATGCACACACACACACACACACACACACACACACACACACACACACGCATGCACACTTAAGAACATGAGCTGAACTGGTCACAGTGGCATATGTGTTCCTGGAAGCTTTCCTGATAGCTTGAGAAAAACCAAGTGTCTCCATCATGAAACCAGCACATCACACTGGAACAGAAGGACATTTCCTCCCTCGTGTTTGCTAACCAGGGGCTTTTGCCTTCAGGCCCGAGACACAACAACCCTAACCTTTTCATGTCCCTTCTTTAAAATGTCTAGGCATGGGCGGTTTGGAAGTATAAACAATCTGGTCTGTAAGAAGCTCTTAGCATGTGCAACATGCTCCCTCCTAATGGTATTACATTACTGTAGCTGATTTATTAAATATCCTCCTTTTGTAGAGTCCCTTCACTTGTAATAAGTCCTCCCTGAATAACAGTTAAGGGCTTTATGTATATTTGCGTGAATGCACCTTCCTAGAAATGATTTGTGACCTGCGATAATCTCCTTTGGATGGTTTTTAATTTTTTTATCATATTTCTTCCATCACTGACTCAATAAATATTTAATGTAGGCCCTTCTCTGAGTTAGATACTCCATTCCACTCTGGGGATGTTGTGAAATCAAGCCCTGCTCTGTCTTCTGGGAACTTATTGTTGAGGGGTTAGGGCACAATAGAAAAACAGTCAAAATGTTGAAGTGACATCCCATTGGTGAATGCCTATGATGGGAAAGTTCGAAGTTCTCAAGGTTTTTACCCTGGCCCTTTATGGGGATGACACTGGCTTGGAAAACCACTCCAAAAAAGACCTCTTTAAAACAGGACCAAGAAAGCAGGAGGCAGGAATCGCTAGGCAAAGGAAACTTTATAAAGAGAGGTCTTCAAGGTGGTAAGATCCTTCTGTGGCATCTCTCCAGTCTGGAAAAAGCAGATTAGCTTCTACAGCAGCATTTGCAGCTATAGATAGGTTTTAAGTAGCTCCCCTACAACCTGTTTAGATCCAGCCTGCTTCCCCTCAGTGGTCTAGGTGGTGATTGCTCTCTTTAGTTCCCTTGGAGACTAGGAAGGAGATCACAGGATTCCCTGTTCTTCATGTCTCCCCATCCTTGACTCAGTAGAATTTAGATTTTCTCTGTAAACATTATGAATCCCCAACTAGCCAATAAAAAGCTTCTTCAAGCCACATGCCAGGAGAAAAATCAAAGTCATATGCTTTGGCTCCTCTGTTTAAACAATGTACAAAAGGAAATGGTGTTTTTTCCAGGATTGAAGTAAGAAAAAAAAGTTGAGAAAATTACAGGCCCATGAACATAAGGGTCTCACTGTGTAACCACAGGTTGGTCTTAAGTTCACAGTTGTATTTGGTGTTACAGTTTTCCAAAGAACTTTCATGTACATTATTTTGTTTTTCTGCTTATTTAATGTCTATGAGATAGGTAGGTTATTATTATCCCTTTACAAGCCAACATAGGTTAAAACACCTGAATTGGACTGGGGATGTAGCTCATTGGTAAAATACTTGCTTAGTTTGTGCACGGCCCAGGATTCAGTCCCTAGAACAAGAGACAAACAGGTTGGGTGGGCGTCTCAGCCCCTATTGAATTGGACCAGTGTGGGAAGGGACAGTGTTCTTCACAGCTCTGAAGCATGGAAAAGCCAGGGTTATAAGACCAATGAGGAGGCTGGTGTCCTTTAATCCCAGCACTCAGGAGGCAGAGGCAGAGAGATCTCTGGGCTCAAGGCCAGCCTGGTCAGAGTGGGTTCTAAGACATCACTACACAAGGGCTACACAAGGATATCTTGTCTCAATGTCTCAAAAAAAAGAAAAAGAAACAAAACAAAACAAAACAAAACAAAAATAAACCAAAAATCTAAAGAAAGACAGACTCATAAGAGTGAAGCTGGGATTAGTTTAGACCATGAATATGAACTTTTTCTGAAGAAATAAAACATTTATTTCTGTCATTTTATGGCCACTTTTAGTAACCCATTATTAATGCTTTAGGCAATAATGTGACAGACTAGCTGTTTTTGTTTTTATTTCTGCAAACAAATAAATTCCCTCCTCCATTACAATTGATCCTTACCAATGAACCAACCAATACAAAATTATATATACTTTGAAAATAAGGATATGTTGAGTTCTAACAAATGAATACACAATATTATTTACTAGTGACTTAAATTTCTGTATTATGTTTATAATATTTATTGTTTTTAATTGTAGGGATTGAATTGAGGGCTTTGCACATGCTGGGCGAAAACTCTGCTTCTGAGCTCAGCCACCAGCTCTGAATGTTTTTTAAAAAGATTTATTTTTTATGCATTTGTGTGTGTGTCTGAATGTGTGCGTGTGCAACACAAAAATTCAGGAGGATGGAAAGTCTAGAAAAAGTACCCAGACTCCCTAGAACTGAAGTTCTAGTCGGTTGTGAGCCAAATGCTGTGGGTGCTGGGAACTGAACCTGGTTCCACTGAAAGAGCTGTGGGTGCTGTGAACTCCTGAGCCATTATCTCCAGACTCCAGCCTGCAGTTAATTTCTCATAGCAACCTTGTAAAAGAGGTTGATAGCATTCATATTATTGCTAACAATATGAAAACTAAACCATAAATATTATGAGAAATATTTATCGAGGCCCGGGCTATCTGAAATTAGAATTCTTTTTTTTGGGGGGGGGGTTCGAGACAGGGTTTCTCTGTGGTTTATGGAGGCTGTCCTGGAACTAGCTCTTGTAGACCTGGCTAGTATCGACTCACAGAGGTCCACCTGCCTCTGCCTCCTGAGTGCTGGGATTAAAGGCATGTGCCACCACCACCTGGCTTGAAAAAAGAATTCTTGTTCCGATAGCTGAAGGAGTTTTCCTCTCATGTTCCTTTTAAATTGTTAGCTTGTTGAAGTTAGAATGTATTTTTCAGAGGATAATAGAGAAGCCAAATGCTCACATTGGCAGAAAAGTCACATAGCATGAATTTATTTAATGAGGTGAAACATAATGCTCTATTATTTTCACTTGATACTGGTAATATACCTTTGCCTCTTTATAACAAGGGGAAATTGCTTGTTACATTCCACCCTGTGCATTCTCTGTAAACCTGCATCCATCACACAGCAACTGTCTATGTTCTGCCTCCTGCTCAGGCTTTGTACTTAAAACAGCACTGGTGGCATAACTCTGAGCTTGCCGCCTGTCTTCCTTGCTGGGACGTAGTAGCTGTCACAAACAGCTTAAGTGTGGAAGAATTTACTGTCCCATGCTTCAAAGGTTTCAGATCATCTTCTTTGGTGATGATACAGAACATGATGGTGAAGGGAACACATGGCATGGTGGATAGGAAGCAGAGAGAGAGGGACTCAGAACAAGATACAGCCACCATGATGCGCCACTTCCTCTAGCCAGGCTTGACCTCCCAAAGCTTCCACCATATCCCAAAATTGCTCCACAGGCTGAGGACCAAACCTTCAAGACAGGATCCTTTTTTGGGGGAAGATTTCATACGTAAACTCTAACAAGGGCTGTGGTCCATCTAGCCAGTATTCTCCCTGGGCTGAATGTAGTAAATAATTGTCCTCTGAGACACCCGTCTCAAAAGACTGGGAATCTACCCCACATATTTGAAGTTTCTTCTAGCCACTCCCACTGAAGATTCCTAGTATCCCATGATGGATTTGAAAAGGTGCCTCAAATATACTCAACCTTCTTCTTCATCCCTGCTCCATTCCTCCTAGCACCTTTGCTCTAGTAAGTGACTGCCTGATACAGCCGCTCAACACCCATTTCTTCAATGTCACATAGCTTTGTCTGTGGGTGCCGAGTTCTCCTTCCCTATCTCTGCAGGTCTGATGCCATCTCCTCTCTAAAGCCTTACTCATTCTGGTTCCACCTTCCCCAGTTGGAAGCTGTGCTTCTCTCTTCATGGAGCCCTTTAGCATCATCTCCTGTGTGAGGTGAATCTTGTCTTCTGCCTCCTATTTCTGGTGGGTATGTGCACACTGTACACCTTAAGAGTTTCAGAAAAAAGCTTCTATTAGAAATGTTTTCTATTAGAAATTCATGAGGCAAAGTTCTCAGATGTTCTTTTGCAGGTACCAATTTAGACCTTATTGTTAGAATAGTCTTCTAACAGTAAGACTGCAGGGCACAGTCAAAGACCCACAATGTCTATCTTCCTGACGGGCATTACCCATGCAAGTATAGACTCACCTGGGCTGAAATGAAGGCAGCAATTCATGAATGCCTTGGAAGACACAGACTGTCACAGCCATGCTATCCCAGAACCTCTGCCAAGTTGTTTATCATGCCACAGAAAACATTTTTATGGAATTTGCCTATATTTGCAAAATTGATTTTCAGTATGTATTTTCTTGTGAGTAACAATTCCATGGCTCTAATACCTGCAAAATGCAGTGTTTTTTTCCCTGTGGTTTCCTCTTTCAAACTCAAAGTGGATTCTTCCTTGCTGAAGAGACCTGGGATTTGGAGAGCAAGCATTAAATTAGCCTGTGATTTGCCTCCTGGAGCCCAGATGCTCCAGCTACTGGAAGATGGAAATTTCACAATTCTGCTGTGAGCACCTGAGCTGGCCTTGAAGGCTTTGTTTTGGATTTTGTCCTTAACCTTTTGCAACTCAGCCCTCTATCTCAGGGTGGCTCAACCATGGAGTGTGTATTTCCCTGTGAATAAAATTCTGGACCATTCTGTGTAGCACGAAAAACAAAGACCCAGAGTCATACATATATTGGGGTTCAAGCTGTAAGCTGAAGACCAGAGAAGCAAAGCAGCCAAGCCAGATCTTAACTGTACCAAGCTGAAATGGCAATCCTGTCTCCACAAATCCTCAGAGGCAGAAGGCTCTGAATCCCTGTTTCCTCCTCCTTTTATTTCTTTCTCTGCCCAGACATATCACTACTGTCTCCACCTCCCTAGTGCTGGGATTAAAGGCATATGACCCCAAGTGCTAGGATCAAAGGCATGAGCTCTGTTACTCTTGTGTAGGTCAGGGTGGCCTTGTATTCAGAGAAATCCATGTGCCAGTCTCACAGGTCCTGGGATTAAAGGTGTGTGCCATCACTGTCTAGTTTCTACAGGTAACCAGTGTGGCTTGTTTTGCAAGCTGATCTCCACTGGTTTTATTAGATCATAAACAATATATCACCACAATTCTGCAAGTGAGATATTGGAAGGCAGACAAGGGGTTGGGGGTTGGGGGTTGGGGGTTAGGGGTGTCCTAACAGCTCCTGTGTGGCTCTCTCTAGGCTATCTGATGTTCTCAATTTTGCAGGGGACCCCACCCTAAGGCTACCACAAGACCAGGACCTTCCTTCTTCCCATTGGTGGCAGTCTCCACGCTGCCTGCCTTTCCCTGGCAGATTCTTACCACTTCTTTTAACCAGTTTCTTATTTTCAATTCTCTCTGTTATAAAAATTCAGAGGTTCATTTTCTTGTTAGGATCCTATATTAATTACCTTTCTTGTTGCTGTGATAAGTTACCTGGAAAAGCAATTTAAGGGAGAAGTTGGAGGAGACAGTCTGTCATGGTGGGGAAGTCGTGGCCAAACAAGCTTGAGGCAGCCGGCCATATCCCGTCCTCCAGTCAGGGAGCAGAGAATGATGAACACTGGTGCTCACTCACTTTCTCATTTTCATTCAGCCCAGGACCCCAGCTCCTGGGATGGTGCCACCCATTTCAATGGACCTAATCTGTATAATCCCTCAAATGCACACCCAGAGTCTTGTCCCCTAGTGTAGATCCTGTCAGGCTGGCAGTCAACAACAGCCATCACAGATTCTGACTGACCTTCGTCGACTGACACCACTGAACCGTGCTCACCAGGTCTAGAATGCAAAGACACTGAAGTATCTTCCGATTCTCCGAACTGACCCAAATGTTGTTTCCATTCCCCCCATCAACAAGGTAGAAAGTTGACTGCAAGCATTAGCCACAACACAGTGTATTAGCTCTGTGATCTTGGGTACTTGGTATCTGAATTTGCAGTTTGTAATCTGTAAAATAAAGAGCCAGTGCTGCATGCCTTACAGAGATGAGGATCAAGCAGATGGATACTTACCAGGTGCTGAAAGTGCTCCTGGGCACAGAGAACTCTCTGTGTGCGTTAGCTACAATTACTAGTTAACCACAAAGAGTATGTACCCCCCTCCTTACTTGGCTGTTAGTTTGAGCCTTAAAATGGTGGGTTACAAAACCAATTTTCTTAGGGTGCTCATTAATTCTATTTGCATCCTGTCTACCCGAATCAACTACAGACAAATGGAACCCATTAACTTGGTAAAATTTAATATTTGGCTCTTAGGCTTATTATGGGCAATACTATAAGAATTAGCAACACGTGTTTCTCACAGTGTTTCAGGAACAGTTAGAGGTACTGGGTCTCCTATGAAATTCTCCTTTTAGAATTCTAAGCCCTAAAGCTATGCTTTCCTTCTGCACCTGTGAACACTTTCTTCTTTGTCATCATGGCAATTGTATAAATGGTTGTGAATCCCATTTTGTTTTAGTCACTAGAAAATTTGGAACTAAGTTTAAAGTTATAATATTTATGTTGGCTGTTCTTTTTTTTTTACATTTATTCTTCTACTTCAACAGGACCTTTGTTTTCTCACTCTGTTGATTGATTGATAATTGATTGATGGAGTGATTGATTGATTGGAACAGGGACTCATGTATCACAGGCTGGATTCAAACTTGCTATGTGGCTGAAGATGACCTTAAACTGCTGATCTTCTTGCTTTCACCTCCCAAGCGGTGGGTTTATAGTCCTGTACCAAGATGCCTGGTTTATATGGTGCTGGGGATGGAACCTGGGACTGGATGTGTGTTATGCAAATACTCTCTCTACTAATCTAGAACCTCAGTTTATTTATTCCATTCTTTATTCATATCTTGCCACTTATAGTCAAGTTATAAGTGATTGTTTGTGATAAGATAGAATATAGATAGCAATAAATTTGTAGGATTTTCAGAACACGTTATGAATTTTACCACCAAAGTTCTTTTAGAATATAATATCAGTGCAAAAAAGAGTCACATTTTTCATCATGTTTCCTCAGCTTGGCATGTTCTGGCATGCTCAAGTGTTTTGGTCACATGCTGTTCATTTTGTTTCAGAGTCAATTGGAATAGCCTTTACCAAACTTTTATGAGGCATGAATTCTGTGGTATGCTATTCTTGTTTAGAAAAAAAAAATGGTTTGTGGTCAAGTCAGTTTGGGAAATGCCTGGCGAACTTAATTGCCGCATCGTTTTCTAGATCCTTTATTTTCTTAAGGATTCTTTAAGAGGAAACAATGTAGCGTAGAAATTTAAGTGACCAAGAAATGCCCCATCACTTTCCTCCTCTGTAATTTTTTCTTACCTGAAATTCCAACTATACTTTGAGTCTGTAGGTCTCTCTATCACCGGATAACATTGGTAAGGTTTTTATATATGGATTGGTGCTTGTTCATGAAGTCCGTAAGAAAAGAATGAAGGGGCTGATGTTGGTGTCTGAATGTGAATTGTCTCCCATAGTCTCATGGTGTTGACGTGGTCCCCATTTAGTAGGACTATTTTGGAGTCTCACTGAAGGAAGTAAGACTCTCTTGACAGGCCTTGAGGTTTCACCCTGGCCCTGTTTTCCTGCCAGGTGTCAATTTCCTGGTCAGGGACAGATGGTGTCATACTTGTGCTGCCACAGCTGTGAGTCCCTCCCACTGCCATGCTTTCCACATTGCGATGGGCTGTGCCCTGAAGCTGGGCACCCAAACAAACCCCTCCTCCTTTCAAAGCTGCTTATTGTATTGATATTCAGCAATGACAAAAGTAATAAACACAATTGCTCACCATCAGTTAGGAGTGTTCCTAAGGTGAGAAGTTGTAAAGACACTTTAATTTTAAAAACAGGATTATATGCTGGGCAGTGGTGGCACACACTTTAGTCCCAGCACTTGGGAGGCAGAGGCAAGAAGATCTCTGAGTTTGAGGTCAGCCTGCTTTACAGAGTGAGTTCTGGGACAGCCAGGGCTACTCAGAGAAACTCTCTCTAACAACACCCAAAGGATTATATTAATAACATTTGAAGGTAATGCACATTTTAAATGAGGTATCTTCACTGATTTTTCTAAAATCTGCTAGTGTAGGCAGATAAAAATGTGGGGGCCTCATTATTCATGTGACACTTCAGCTGTTGATATTAGGCAGTCATACTTTAACGTTAAACAGAGCCAGTTAGATACGAGTCTATGGATAGATTTAGAGGGATTCACTGAGAAATTTTTTTGACTGACATGCTTGGGAAATAATTACTTTTAGGTACTTTCTGTATATATAACCCTCAAACACAAGACACAGTTTTATTAAGATTGTCAAGTCTAATCCATCATCAAGTTGTTCAGAAAGACATTTCACCTTGATTTCCTTTTTGTTAAAGCAGAACAAAAAAAAAAAAAAAAGATAATACTAAGTGAACCGTGTAGAATGAGCATCCTGTGCCTGACTTTGGTTCTATACTGTAGTGGCACAGTGCCAGAATTCTAGATTCCTTTTTTCTAAGATGTACATTCTCACAGAGTTGACAGCCTCTTTAAAAAAACTTATTCATTTATTCTTATTTATGTACATGTGAGGTTCTATGCACTGTGCATCTTGCAGGTTTTATGCACTGTGGATGCTGCAGAGGACAGAAGAGGGTGTTGGATCCCCTGGAACTGGAGTTACAGATTGTTGTGAGCCTCCACGGAGTGCTGGGAACCTATAGGTCCTGTGGAAGAGCAGCCAGTGTTCTTAACCACTGAGTCAGCTCTCCAGCCCCAGTGGACAAGCTCTTGCAACACAGGATATCCATCATAACTGCTAGCATGTGTTTCATGCCTCGTATTTACAAAGTCTTTGTGTATATATCACCTTATTTATTATAATGACAAGAGGGATCAAGAGAGCCTTGGTAGACCCTGTTTGGCAGGTATGCAGCTAAGAGTTAAAGCCATGGACTCAGACAGACCTGATTTTTAAATTCAGTTCTGACATTAACTCTGCAACCTTGAGCAGGTCACCTAGTTGCTTGAGACTCACTTCTGTTCTCTGTGAAATGAGAGTAATAATAAAATCTAATTTATAAGGTTTTTATAAGGATTAAACCATAACCCAAAGATATTGGTGGATAGTAAGTGCTCAGTAAATACATTATCATAGAGAATTTGGAAGAAAATGAAATTCAAGAAGAGTCATCTGTTCAAGGTGACAGAAGCAGGGACAGCTACAATTCCAATTCTTGTGTTCTTATTCACAGTAGAAAAACCACAGGAGCCCTGGGCTGTGTCAGCTGCCTGTCTTCAGTATCACTGCTGACCCTGTCCATCACCAACTCTACCACTGTACCAGGAGAGAACTGTGTGTGGGATGGGGCGGGAGGGGTGTTACAAGTTAAAACCTAAGTGTGACCACTTAGGATGAACTCGGGTCAATGATTCCTAATCACTGTGAGAACTGTGTCCACCAAGATGGTGTTCACGAAGTGAGCAGGTGGATGTTAGCTCATGTTGAGGAGTCATGGGTTAAGTTCCTGCTCTGCAGTGGTTGGAGTGGGCCCAGCCTATACCCAGCAGGGTAGAGCTGTAGACAAGCTGTGTTTTATTCCCTCTACTCAGATGTAAAGAAAGAAGTAGAAAGGCATCCTCATCCCCAGTATTTTTAAACAACCACACTTATAAGCTTTATCTACATAATCCAAAATAAAATATTTAAGCTCCTTAATAGGCTTTTAGAAGCAAAGATTTGGCAAGCTCTTCCGAGTGTGTTTACTGCATCTTGGGTTTGTAGTTACAGTAAGCCAATATGTATTTTTAGATGGAATTTAACATTTACACTTACACATTAGATTCATAAAAGAACACCAGAGAATAGGATATTCCCAGGATACCCTGCCAACATTTGCTATTCACTACCATTAATTGGGAACAATCAGATGTTGTAAAACTGGTATCTTGGACTCTGTGAGGCTGGGAAAAGGGGAGAGTCCCTGGGGAGGAGGCTGACCCCAGCATAGAGGCTGGAATTGAAGGTTGAGGAGGAGTCAGGAAAAGGACAGACTGTGGATGGTTGTAAAGTACAATGGGTCTTTTGAGCTATCAAGTGCAGTAGCTGAGTGTGATGGGCACTTGCAATTCTAGTGCATGGGGAACCAGGCAGGAAGGTAGCAGTGGGTTGAGTTGTAGGTTATGCTGGGCTACACAGTAAAATCCAGAAATAAAAAGGAAATAAGAGAACTAGAATAGACTCAATGGCTACCAGGTATCAGAGCACATGTACCATACAACAGAGTGGGTAAATCTTCTTTTCCAGATCTATGGTAATATATATAGCTCCTTGCATCTTGACTGTCCTATGGCCTCTGGTAAAAACTATGGCTATCTTTGATATGCTCCATTTTACATGGTTGTTATTTTGTTTTGAGACAGGTTCTTATTCTGTAACTGGCCTTGAACTCAGAATCTTCCTGCCAGCCTCCCAGAGCTGAGATCGAAGGAGAGTGGTACCAGACTCATTCTGTAGATCCTCTTATAACCTCACCTCAGCTGGAATCCTTGGCTTTCCTCTTTGGACCATAAGAACACAGCAGAAATGAGTCTGGATGACTTTCCAGACCAGGTAATAAAATACAATATGGGTTTCATACCCCCTCATCCCCCTCCACTTCCCCTTCTTCTCTCCTCCCTCCCCATTCCTCCTTCTCTCTCTGGATAGGACATAGAGAGAGAGGCCCCATGTAGACAGTATAATTGACAGCCCCACTCAGGTTTTTAGCCAGTACCCAGTCTCATGTGAGTAACTATCCTGCCACATACTGCTGCCCTCATGCTCCTGCTGAGGTCACTGGGAACAGACATACGGTAACACTGTCACTATGCTCCATTTCAGTTCCTGGCCCAGGGAACCAACATGGAGTGAGTGGCTATTATTACTTTAAGATGATTTGCTGTAAAATCACAGGAATCAAAGTGAGCTCTCACCCCAGCTAAATATGAGAATCCCCAAGGCCATCAAGAGTGTCTTGTGACCTCGTCTAGGTATCTCAGCTTTGTCTTCTGTCCAATGGTCACTGCTCAAGAAGCTGTGCCAAGCACAGTGCCACCAACTGTCTCAACTTCAGTTATCACAATCATAGCCAGCTTTGGCTTGTTGGGAACCTTCTCACATAGCAGGAGAACTGTGATCAGCTCTGCAAATGAGTTGGAGAGAAACTGAAAGAGGAATAGCATGGGTAGTGAGCCCCTGTTCTGCATGTGTAAGTGCTTTCTGGGACCCTTTTTATATATAGCTGGTTGCATGTTGCTTCCACCCATCACACATGACTTCCAAACAGGAGGAGGAAGAACAAAATTTAAAAAGTGCATACCAATTTTTAAAACGGTGCCTGCCACTGCTTTAAGAAAACCACACCCAAGTAATGCTTTATACCACACTGAGAAGGTGAGGATCTTCCCTTGACCAATTTGTAAAGGACCTGGGATGTGTAGTTTAGTAAGTGATGGCATTCTGCCAAACCAGATGGAGGGTCTTCTGGCTTAAAAACAAAAAAAGTTGTGTATTACATAGCTTGTGAAATTCCCTGTGTGTGCTTCCTGGGACCAATTTTAATAAGGCTGCAGAGAAAAACATGTGTGACCGTGTGACCATGCTTGTGCTCAGCCAGAATGAGGGCCCCAAGAAATATGAGGCCTGTATTGGTCAGGAGAGACAAATAAAATTCTTATAGCAGCAAGCTTGGGATTTAAGATGACTTGACTCCTCAGCACCCTCTTCTGTATTGTGGGCCATGAGTGGTACGGTGAGTGTGTTAGGCACCTGGTGAACAGTGTATCGGTAAGGTGGTTTTTCCAGATTGTGAGCATCTCAGCCTAGACAGGGACTTTATGAGATTCAATAGGCATTGTCAACAATATTTTATGAATTACTTAATATGACCATGGAAGAAGTTAAGTCGATGTTATACTCAATGGATGGGCATTTCCGGATGAGGAGAGGGGAAAGTTGCTGAGGGGCCATTATAGATGCTGTACCAGAGTCTGGGCACACGTGATAAGATCTGGGCTATGAGGTCATTTAGTTGAAGGCATGAAAACCTCAAGAGCAGACAACCTCTCCATTATCTCAGTAGATTTTCTCTGCAGTGTTGTTCTCTATTTCAAGAGAAGTCCTGGCTGGCGGGAGTTTTCCACCAAGCAAGGATATTTGGGAATCCAAGTTCTTTTCATCTCTCAGATTCTTCATCTTATCTTTCTATTAATTTGTTTCAAGTCTATGGAGGTGGAATGAGCATGCAGGTGGGGTGGGTTTATGTTGAGCCAGGTGTGTGTGTGTGTGTGTGTGTGTGTGTGTGTGTGTGTGTGTGTGTGTGTTGTATTGACTTGAAACCATGAGATTATATCTTACTGCAAAAGAGGCTGGAAATCCTGCCTTGTACTCAGGAAGCTAGGAAATGGGGTTAGTGAAGTGCTAGCCAGTGTCTTCCATGGAGAAGACAACAACCTTGGTTGGTAAATTCCATATGAAATTGCAAGTGTATAACGTAATTATGGATCAGCTGTGAGATCCAGAACTCAGTGTTTTATGATCTCCAACTATTGTACCAATCTAAAACAAAAATAATTTGAATAATTGTTGGAAATATAACCCATATAAGTTAATGTAACTTCTTTAAAAAAGCATTTATTTATTTATAGTGAGTGTGTGCTTGTGAATACCAGGTGTGTGTGTGTGTGAATACAGGTGCCATGGCTTGTTATGTGGTGGCCAGAAGAAGACAACTTGTGGATCCCACGGATCAAATTCAGATTATCAGGCTTGGAGGCAACACTTTATCTGATAAGCCAGTCAAAGTAAATGCTTTAGGTTTTAGATATGTTTGGGTAGGTAAATAGGCAACTCATTCCCAGCTTTCAGGTGGGAAAAAGACCATGCGTTCATACTTCATAGAAAAAAAAAACCCAAAGAATTAAGAGTTTTATATTTTCTTTAAGTTTTCCCTTATGGCAGTGTTAGACAGGAAGCAGCCTATCATAACTCAAGCTATTTGGCGTAATTATCCTTCATCTGCTAATTTCTAGGAAGGAAAAATATGATTTAAATGCGTTTCCGCACAGCTGTTGATTAGGCATAATGGCAGAGTAATCACGGGAGAGCTGAGAGATTGGAGCTAATGTCGGAACATCATTGTCTGAGGAACCAAGGGTTCCAAAGCCAGAAACAATGTCTAACCAACCAACAATTCCCCCACACTTGCTTTCTCTTTGTCTGTTCTTCAATGTCAATTAAACAGAGCAAACTAGAGCCTGTTAATTACATCAATTTTGAGGTCAGCTCCAACAACCCAAATCTCTATGACAAACCACAATTTTGATTTTTTTAAATCAATACTTAGACAGCATTCTTATTAAGAGAAGCTGCAAGGCATTTATCAGCATATCAATAAATTCTAAGCAAGTCTTAAACTTTTTATGGCTTCTTCTGCCCTGCTCCCAAATGCAAACCTCCCTATTCTACACAGGCTCAGTGACTGCAGCCCAGTGAAGCTGCAGCTTTGCAGCCATTAAAGTTCTCCAAGGAACAACACCTCACAAATGTCTCATTGTGGCTGGAAAGCAGATGGATGAGCTCACAAATGGGACAGCACCTGGTTTCAAACCTCAGGCTGAACACAAGGTGATCACTCTTTGTTGCCCAGAAGCCCAAAGTTAGCAGAATTCATGGAAAGGTAGGAGTGCTCAAGCAGAGCAAGGATAAATGGGGCAAAGGTTTGTCTTTCACTGTTTCCCTGATTGAAGGCCACTAGACCAGTTCAGTTAGGACTCTAGCCACAATCCAGTGGAGGGACAAAATGGACTATAGATAACTATCAGCAAGGGAGGGATGGCTAGATGCCCAGTTGTAGAGAGAACTATAACCCACAGGTGTATGCTAATGGGGGTCACAATATCCACTGCTGTCTTCTACTTTTGCCTCCTTTTATTTCCTTTTTCTTTTCATACATTTAAATTCTTCAAATCCAATTAATCTTTAATGGGGATAGTGATGGAGAAGTGGGTCACCTATTAAGAGTACTTGTTATTCTTATGAAGGACCTCTGTTGGATTCTCAGCACCCACATGGTGCCTCACAACTTTCTATAACTCTGGTTCCAGGGGATCTGATGTCCTCTTGTGGTTTCCATGGGCACCAGACATGCATGTGGTACACTCATACACATGACAAACATTCATACACATAAAATAAAAATAAGTAACCCTTTGAGTTCCTCAAATTCTTTCCCACAGTTCTGCATGAAATTTCCAGATCCCCTTCACCAAATGAACTTTGGTATTTTTATGATGTCAGGTCAATCCAGGAAAGTTGTCTCAAAATAACCACCCCTATACTCTAATAGCTCTCATTTTTTTACCCTTGAAGTCAAATATGTAGATGCTGATGTAGTGGCACTTGGGGAGTTGAAACAGGAAGGTCAATAAGTTCAAAGCCAACCTGAGCTATATGAGAAAGCCCTGGATAAAAACAAAATAAATAAAACTGACTACCATCAGCAAAGCAAATGTACCTTTTACTCTTAAGAGCCACTGAGCCCCGCCTTCTAACTAACCTGCTTTGCCATTTTATTGGTTTATTTATATTTTAATAATGTGTAAGTATGTGTATCTGTGTGTGGGTATGTGTACACATGAATACTCCATGAGTTCCAGTGGAGGACAGAAGAGGACATCAGTTTTTTGGAGCTGGAGTTGCAAGCAGCTATAAACTGCTTGATTTGGGTGCTTGGAATTAAACTCAGGTCCTTCTGTAAGAGCAGCAAGGATTCTTAACCACTGAGCTACCTCTCCATCCTCTGCTCTGATATTTTGGTAGAAGAAAGTTGACTAAGAATTACAAAGTCATCTATCCACTTTCCTATTATAAGAATATGGCAATTTGTTAATCTCTATACAGCAAGAAATAACATTCCACAATGTTGAAGCCATTGCTTTATGAAAATACTTCCCTAAGATTACGTCTTAGGAAATTCCAAACTTCTAATTCTGGTCTTCTTGACAGGAAAAGATGAATGGTCTAATATTTGAAACTTTCATTTAGAATTAAGGGGTTCTTTAAATGTCTTCTTCCTGGGATCACTTTAGGAGAAGGAAAAAGATGGATGCAAGCTCTAACTATGGGGCTAGTGACAGCGCTCAACCATTAGAGATGCCTGCTGCCAAGTCTGATGACCTGAATTCAATCCCTGGAATTCATATGGTGTGAGGAAGCCCAACTCCCCAAACTGTCTTCTGATCTCTGCATGCTAGGGCGTGAGTGCATCCACACAATTGACACATGCACACAGAATAAGTGTACTAAAAAAATAATGTAACTATGAGGAGTCAGTGGATAAAGACTTCACAGGGAGGAGCAGGAACCAAAGGAGAGGGACAAAAACTACGGCAAACTCTGACTTAGAAGGATATAGTAAAGAGATTGTCTTGAAAGATATTAGTTCTTTTCCTCAGTGATGCTCAAAAGTTTGTGAGCCTCATTGCCCACTCTCTTAGTTGCAGCTGGAGCCCAAAATTGTGGTCTTCCAGGAACAGGAGGATGGTTAGGCCCTTGGAAGGAGGATCATATATGCTCCTTCAGGGTTTTGGCACCAGATGATTGAAAATGAAAACATGACTGCTCCAAGGTATGGTTGAAGGGAAGGTTTTTATTGTAGATATGAGGGAGAATAGAGCCAGGGGCATCTGGAAGAGTCCAGGGCAGAGAGAGAAATTAGTAGACTAAAGATGGCCGGGCCATGGGAGGAGGTGGGGGAAGAGTGAGGGAGGAAGAGAGCAGGGAGGAGAGAAGACCAAGGACACCAAAAGGACAAGGGGAGAGAGAGAAGAACAAAGAGAGTGTGTGACCAAAATGGCAGGTTTGTATAGGAAATGGAAGCTGGAGGAAGGAAGGGAAACAGGCAGGGAAAGAAGTGCTGGGAGGAGCCACAGGTACTAAGTGAGCCTGGAGGCCAAACATGCACTTTTGGTATGCTAATTGATAGCACAGTTAGCCATTTGTTCTGGGGTTTTTTTTTTTTGGGGGGGGGGTCCTGGTGCTCCTCAGTCTTGGTTCCAGGAAGAAGATAGTCACATCCTTTGTGTCTCTTCTATAGCAACAGCTCTGCTTTCTTGCCTGGTATGGATTCCTGGCAGTGTGCCAGGAAGTAGTGCTGGAGAATTTTACCCCACCCTCCCATGACTTCTTCCTACCCTCCTATATTTCCAAGCACATGTTTTAGATCGTTTCAATGTCATTGTGTAGAACTGACCCAGGTCAACTAAGGTAACGTTCTAGTAATATTGGGACGTCCTATGGAGGACAGTATTGAGAAGACTGTTTCGACTTCAAGCCTTGAAGACTCACAGGAAGTTCTGAAGCACCACAGGAAGTCCAGGGACTTCAGATCTACTACACAAACTTTGCTTCTCTCCATTACCATGTTTCATTTTCATTTCACTGGATTTCCCAAATTGACTTGCCACAGTTCAGTTTTGATGCTTTGCAAAAGACTTCTTTTGCCATCACCAAGCAAAGATGCTGAGGTGTAAGGAGGCACTGTAGGGATGGACTTGGATATAATATGAGAACAAGATCTCGTCCACGTCTCTGCATGAGCTTGATCTACTACAATGAAAGCATTTTAGTACATAGATTGGATTTTATAACCGAGGGCAAGACGGGGTGGTCAAGGCTAATGGGAGAGAAAACGAAAAGAGGAAGACACATGGTGGCAGTGCACATGGTGTGTGTGTGTGTGTGTGTGTGTGTGTGTGTGTGTGTGTGTGTGTGCTTCTTCCCTGTGACTTTTCACAGCTGCTTCTCTGCTATCCCTTTTGACTGTGGCTGAGGATTCTCCCTTCCGCATTATTAGGTAAATAAACCAAACTCACACATCTAGACTCAGGGCTGGACCTCTGTGTTTTGGAATAGAGGAACTGGTCTTCCTTCTCCACAAGGCCAATTTCTGTTTGTGCCCTTATTCCAGGATCCTGTTACCTTCCTGGGGGATGTGGTCCTTTTGTTTTGCTTTCTCTTCTCAATGGTCAGCCTCTCCTTCCTTACCACATTGTTGCCACTGGTGGACAGATGTGTCTTGAAGGAAAAAAGTCACCTCTTTGAATCCACATCTCTCTTGCTGCTTTCCTGTCTCTTTTAATGGCACTATGTGGATGGTGGAGAACACTTCCGGCTTCTGAAAGGACTGAAAATGTGTTTCTCTTGGTTTAAATACGAATGTCTTTTAAGTGTAGCGGCCATTTTTAAACAAAGAAGGTTGTCTGTAGGACTCCACGTTCTAAGGCTGAGGTGGTCTTGAGATGGTGGCACATTTATTGTTACCACCTTATTTATAGGTTCTCTGTCATTTAAGGATAATGTTTGGCAGTAAGCAAGAGGGATGTGACCCAGGGGGCTGAAGGAAGTAAGGACATTACCTGCCTCGTGGTGGCAGGTAGAGAGCCGGGTGGATGCCACTGATCACGATGCTTCTGAAAGTCCAGGCCTTTCTTTCTTTCTGTTCTAAGATTGTCATTCATCCACTTTACTGAAACACGGATCTGTAGCTCCAGCCCTGGCATCTGTGTTTCAGACATAAACTCAAAAAGGGCAAAGAGTACGATGAAATGACGAATGCTGGCCATGCCAGTCTCCTCTGGAAAGCCTTCTCAGATCTCTACCCAGTGAATCCCACTTATATTTCACTGGCCAATGTGGGCTCCTTAGCTATAAGGGAGAACAAAACAGTGAATAGTTTAGTTTTCTGGCTTTTTAGGCAAAGAAAAGGGAAAATTGGACTGTGTGTGACTATTTGGTAGCTGTGTGTGTCATATATGCCATGTAGCCATCTCTCTGTAGCAGCCTTGCTGTCCATTACAGCACCCCTGGGGAGCATTTGAGATAAATGGCCAGACAACCCTTGGGCCAATTAAATTAGGTCACCGGGTAGGAGACAACATTGGTAATTTAAAAAGGACCTTTAAGCAACTTCAGTATGTAGCCAAGAACTAGAATTTCTTTTCTAGCTGCTGCCTCAAGTATTAATTCTGACCCAAATCTCATTGGAAACCAGCGATGCATTAAAAAGTGCTAGCAATGGAGAGGGGGTCTTATTAATTAAAGAAAAAGAAATGCTTAAGGTGAACTCTAAAGTGAGTGAAGAGCTGCACCCTCCCTACCTCCTCAAGCAGTAGCAGCCCTTGGTCATTTCCCATCACTTCCAGCCAAAAGCAGGATACAACCTGTGGGGTTTGGGAATATTTCACCTTGATCCAGTTTGCACTAAAGGTTGAACAGAGTGGGTGCTGCAATTTCATCTCCTCCACTCCAGTGATGAGGCTCAGATGAAATCCAATTTGGGACAAGTGTGCAATTTGAATGTCTGTTTAATCCCAAGCCACTTCTGACTGAATAGGATGCTTAGGGTTTGAATGCCAGGGCTCTCTCTCTACCCAAGTCTCCCTGACTAAACTGCAGACATTATGCACTGGGTGTGCAGCTGCCAAAAAGCCCAGTGCTAAAACACCCTCATTCTTCTGGGAGCTTTGTTATTTTAAAGCCAAACAGCTGGTCTGTCTGAGTCCCTGGTGGTGTCAATTAGCATGGGATTTTCCAGACACTTAGCACTGATCATCCATCCAAACTGAAGCTTGAGGAGGTGGAAAGACTGTTCCAAGGTCACCCATGCTATTGGCTTCAGCACTGGGATACCAGGACCAATCTTGAGATGATTAAATGGAATGGATGTTTTATACAAAGCAGAAATTAAACACATATGTTCAAAGACACTTCAGCATCTAATTATTGTCCTCCACCCTTTCAGGGCCCCAAACCAAGCCCATCTTGCAGGAGCAACTCCTCTACTAAAGAGAAAGCTAAATAACCGTGAGCTTTGCATTGCAGCCAGAGCTGTGTGCTACACCAAAGCCCCAGAAGCACCTCCTATAGTCTGGGTTCCCCCAGATGCTGAGCTGAACAGATTCCTGCAAGCCTCTGCTCCACTGCCCAATATTTAGAATGCCTTTGAGGCAAATGAGGCAACAGGAAATCAACTATCTTTGGGATTTACATGGAAAGGTCTGGTGGTAGCTGGAAGTAATGTAAAGACTGATGAGGGTTTACGATAATGTGATCTCAAAGTTCAGTGTCATAAGTTCTCTAGGTGACTGCAAAATGATTGATTCTGAAAATGAACACTGAAGAAATAAATTGATTCCTTTGAAGTGAGCGGACCATTAATTCTTGACCTTGGAATCTCTAAAATGTTTTAAAAGAAGTTGACTTAGCAGTTACTTCATTTTATGGAGTTAACTCTTTTTCCGCCCTCTTTGGTTAAATTATCTTTTGGGCGGCTTAGCCAATGAACTTCAGAGGTCCCAGGAAAATAAGATAGGGCTGGCTTACTCATCATGATGTCACTTAATGCCTTACATGCACCTGCACTTGGGGTTGACATCCTGGCACAGGGGTGTCAAGTGTGGTAGATTGGATCTATGAAAACTTACAACTACCTTCCCAGCCACCCTGGAAATGGACGGAGCCCTTGGTTTAATGAGAGCTCATTGCTGAGGCTGGCTGTCCCATGGCATATCTCAGGGGCTGCCTGGTGTAACTCAAGACACACTTGTTGCTTGGGTCATGCCCATCCAGCTTAGGGGGTGGAGGGGGCTTTGTAGTGACTTCCTCAAGGGTGGCCCAGAGGGAACTCTGGTGACAGTTTAACCTCTACTCATTCTGCTTAAGAATGTCTTTGTGCATTGCACCTTTATTGAAACAATACCGAGTGGTTGTCTACAGAGGTTAACACTTGCCAACTCTGGGCTAGAGAACAATCACAGGCTCACATGCCGTCATTTATTTATATTTTGTTACAAGTCAAATGAACAAACTGTTCAAGCATATAAAGACCCATTCTAGAGCTCATTAGGTTCTGCTCTGAAAGTTGGTAGTATGTGGCTAGCACCCTCATCCCCAGCCATAGACCTTTCTCTAACTTACCCTAACGGCCTAGTATATGGGAGGACCTTACTAGTAGGAACTGCCATTTGGCTACCAGTTGAGCCCTGTTAAACATCTTGCCTTTGGGAAGAGGTGCATGTGATCCTTTGGTTAGGGCTATTTAGCCAGGATATTTCTGACTCCTGGGTATCTTCGGTGCCATTTGGTAGGGAAGGCAGAGCTCTGGATGTATACATCCCCTTAGCCTTATAATTTGGCCCTCTAGGGGTTCAGAAGTGTTCCCAGCTTCCCCCACCTGCAGATGATGCTGTGTGATAAAGGCTGGGAGGTCACTCTAAATACCCAAGATGCTTTTTATTTCTGTCACAGGGAATGGTTTGTTGTTTCTCAAACAAACTGCCATTTTCTGAAACATATTCAAACCAACTCCTACCACCTCCTATTTTGGCTCTTGATGCTCTTGTCATGTCCCAACTATCCTGGAAGATTATTGACAGGACAGAGAATGTGGCAGGCTGTGGGGCTGATTCAGTCTGAACAGAGTGTCTCCTCTGCATCCTCTCCTCCCTACGCATGAGTGAAGGCCAGTCACCTCAGAATGTTGTCTAAGACTTTGAGCAATGGTAAAGATACCATACCCAAGATTCAAACCAAGATATCAACATCTGCTTGGTCCAAGGGTAGTATAACTCCAACAAACACAAACTTGCCAGGACCAGCATCACAACTGTTCACTTAGCCACCCTGGCCAAGAAACAGAGGCTGACCTCAGAGTGTGTGGCTCTGTCTAGGCCATTGTTTCTCCTTTGCCTTCTGAGTTGCCTGTTAACTTCAGTTTGTTGAAGTGAGCTCAAACATGTCCACAAGGTCTTTGACATCTGTAGAAGGTCTTAAGTTAAAGAATCTGTTAATGGGCTGGGGGTGTCACATTTGCCTAGCACATTCAAAACCCCGTTGGGCATTTACCTTATCCAGACAACACAAGAAGTACTTATTCTCATAGTCCCCCTACAAGGAGAGATTATTACCAACCTATTTCAAGGAGACCTTTTTTTTTTTTTTTTTTTGTCTTTCAGTGTTTGTGTTCAAACTTAGGGTCTCATAATGCAAAGTACAACACGGCATGACAAGACCTCTGCCACTGATCTACAACCTAGTCCAGGAAAAGAAATCTTTTATTTCAAGTTTTTTTTCCCCAACTTTTTTTTATTTGAATTAGAAACAGGATTGTTTTACATGACAATCCCATTTCCCTTCTCCCACCCGTCCTCCCGTACCCCCCCAACTAAAACCTTATTTGTCATATATTTTTTCTCCGCCCCCCTCCCCCTGATGGTGAGGCCTTCCATAGGGTGTCATCAGAGTCTTTTGTTTCCTTTGGGGTAGGGCCTAGGCCCACCCCCGTGTGTCTTGGCTCAGGGAGTATTCCTCTATATGGACTGGGCTCCCAAAGTCCATACCTAGGCTAGGGATAAATACTGGAGGTCTATAAGAGGTCCCATAGATTTCTGAGACCCAAGATTCCTTGGGTCTGGATCAGTCCCATGCTGGTATTCCAGCTATCAGACTGGGGAGCAAGAGTTCCCGGATGTTCAGGTCTGCTGTTTCTGTGTGTTTCACCAGCATGGTCTGTACCTCTGTGTTCTTCATTGATCCATCTCTGTATCTGGGTTCCAGTTCAGATCAGTGATTAGTTGAACCTCTCACCTTCTCCAGGGGACCATGTATGTCTCTCTTAGGGACCTCCATGTTTATTAGTTTCTTTGGCAGTATGGATTGTAGGCTGGTAATCCTTACTCTATGTCTAAAATCCACATATGAGTGAGTACATACCATGTTTGTCTTTTTGCTATTGGGTTACCTTGCTCAGAATGGTTTCTTCTAGATCCATCCATTTTCCTGCAAATTTCAAGATTCCATTGTTTTTTTTTTTCCACTGAGTAGTACTCCATTGTGTAAATGTACCACATTTTCTCTATCCATTCTTTGGTTGAGGGGCATCTAGGCTGCTTCCAGTTTCTGGCTATCGCAAGTTTTTTTTTTTTTTTTTTTCTTACATTTATTCATTTGTGTAGGTGACACCCACATGGCTTGTGTGCGTATGGAAGTCAAAGGAGAACTTACAGAAACTCTTTACTTTCACTATGTGAGCCCTGGGAATCAAACTCAGGTCATCAGGCTTGGTGGCAAGAGTCTTTATCTGCCGAGCTGCCCCCCCCCCCCAGTCTCAGGAAAATGAATACTAAAGGAGATTAAAGAGCTTCTCCAAGGCCATACACTTAGGATTTGAACCAATAGTTGTGTGACTCTAATGTGAATTTCCTAATCATCGTGCTATAGAATTGGCAACTGCCCAAGACATTCTTCCAATGACTTTAAATATTTCTTTGCAGGATAGGACAACGCCCTTCAACCCAATGAAAAGAGCCACGTTTGCATCTAGAAGCATTTCTTTTTCACATCTCTGATGCCATGGATTTAGAGGGGAGCCTCGGTTCAGGCCTCCAGCACCGGCCTCACGGGTGTTTGGCACATGGTAGAGGAGGCTGCTACTTCAGTTGATCACAGACACCTTCCACCTGACTTCCTCTTTTTTTCTGGCCATTTTCCTTCCAGTGTCTTAGGAACCTGTTTCAGCTCTTAGAGTAATTTAATATGCTGGATACCCTCATCTGGACGCTTCCGGTTTTGCTAAGGTGACAACTGAAGGGCATTTCCTTTTAAACAGTACCCACTCGTTTGATGGCCTCAGCATTCTCATGTATGTGGTGAACAGGAGACATGGTGTGTTTCTAGGAGACACAGAGATGAGGGAAACCAAAGAACTAGCTGGAGAAGGGAGCTCATGAAGTTGCCAACAGGACGGGCCTTGTTTGCTAAAGCTAGAGATAAGAAACTGGGGGTGGGGAGACTGGGCAGGGGGTGGCTGGGAAAGACTAGGATAGCAAGAATGAGGTAGGCAGTGGGGCAAAGTGCTGGGTAAGGCTTTAAAGTTGAGCCTCATGGCAACTTCACAAGTGCAGAGCATTGTTACCAGCGGTGCCAGTAGTATGAAGGAAGACAAAGCAGGCAAGATCTTGGATCACTGGGAGTTGCCATGACTCTGCCCCCTAGAGCTGAGATTCCATTGTCAACTCCAGTTCCTTCCTCCTTCCCATAATTCTACACTAATCTCCTGAAATTATTTCAGAACATCTGGGAAGGGCTGCCAATCCTGAAGCACTGTATGCATTTAAGAGCATACTCTATGAGCCTAGAGGATGCAGGAGGGTGCTGGATCCTCAGTATAAGCCCGGAGGGGGAGCTCTAACAGCAAGGGAGGGGGTAGGACTCTGGGCCTATTGTATTCCCCAGGCTAGCTCTTGATTGATGGCTGCACTAATTCCAGATTATGTTGCTGATACATTATCCATATGGCTCAATTGATAATGTTTTGGCAGCCAAAATGCTTTATAACTAAAGACTCCCAAGGTGAAGGTAACCAATTAGGAAACAGGAGACAGCTTCCATGGAAGTGCACTCTCTTGTTGTGTGTGGGCATGGATATGTGTGGGGGGTCAATGTTGGGGTCTGGCCCTTGTTCTGCACTGCAGAAAGCCTGTCACCCCATATTTCATCCTAATCTTGACTTGCCTGTCCCCAGGGTTCTCTTGGATGTAATTATCTGCTTCCTGCCTCCCAAAGCCATGTGCTCAGCATTAAGCTTTGGCAATAACATGGAAAAGGTTTATTTTCATTGTTTAAGAGCTTTGTTATTTTAGGCCCAGATTCACATAGTCATGTGTTAGTGTTTACAAGTTAACTGTGAAATACATGTCATTCATTCATTCACACTCACTTATTCTGTTTCTACATTAAAGATTGCCTAGTTCACAACTCAGCAGTTTGGCACATCTGTTAGGGTATTTGCCCAAGATAACTGGGTGTATATGTTTACCAAAACACATGTGTGGGAGTCTTTTTTTAAAGGTTTATTTTATTTTGAATTATGTGTACATGCTTGTGTCTCAGTGGGAAAACGTGCATGTGTGAGTGCAGGTGTCTGTAGAGGCAGAGAGAACAATGGAACCCCTAAAACTGGAGTTACAGATGGTTGTGAGCTGGTATGGTTCTAAGAACTAAACTCTGGTCCACTTCAAGAGCAACAAGTGCTCTTAACTGCTAAGCCCCTGCATGGGAATCTTATAGAAGATTATGTATAATTGTCTCAAATCAGAAATGCACTCAAGACAATTGAGGCAAACAGATACACAAACATACAGCGTTATACTACCTGGCAGTTGAAAAGAACAAACTGTCAGTACATGTGACAACATGGGAGAATCTCTGCTGTAGTGCCCAGGGCAACTTGGAATACACCTGCCACTTTGCTACACGGCTGCTCTGCCAAGGCTTGAGTAGACCTGAGTTTTCAATTTACCCTAAAGCAGCACCTGACTCCAGGAAAAGACCAGAAACTGAGACCACCCAGGCACCATCCAGGAATGGACCATACAAGGGGAAAGTACCTAACGTTCCAAAGGAAAATCTTAATGTCCCAACCATTGTAGACAAGATCACTGGACGCCCCTTAGCCCAGAACACACACCCATCCCCTTTCACCATAACACCCCTAGACAAATGTCAGCCAATTATGGGTCCTGAACCTTAGAAATCCCTCACCTCAACCTCTGCTATGATAAAAATCCCACCCCAGCTGAGTTCAAGACTCTCTGTGCCAATGTGTTGGACACATGGAGAGTTTGAGTTCAAACTGAATAAAGGCTCTTTGCTTTTACATATGGTATTCAGTCTCCTTGTTGGTTTCTGGGGGACTCCACAGTCTGGGCATAATATCTGCCACTATGTTGAACAAAATGAGCCAGGTAATGAAGACTGCATAGACATAACTATATACCAAATTCAAAGTAGGTGAAGCAGAGTGCTCTAAGTCAGAATGCTGAGCAACCCCAAGGTAGTTGGCTATTGACTGAACAACAAATGAGAAAATAAGTAGCAATGCCCAGGCTGGTTCTGCCCTGGTTGTCTTCTGCTCAGATGCTGGTCTTCTTTGAACAAGGTTCCAGAAATTTTAATAAGCTTGTTTTCAACAATGCCTCTACCTTAGGGCACTGTTACCTCTGAACCACTGGGTAATCTTTAGAACAAGAAAACATTTTGGTTTAAACACTCACAAAGCCATAGCTGCAGTTTGCCACTTTGTGGTTGAGAGAGATGTCAGTCGTTTCTTATGTGTCTGATGCCTGAGCTGGGAGGACTTGAATGCAGACCAGCAGACCAGAGCACTGGCATGTTTCTTCACTAGTTTGGATGTTCTCCATGCACAGTACTCAGAGAAGGTGGGCTGTCCTACATGGAGGTGGGATGCCAAAAGTGCACCACGAGGCTCCTAAAGAGACCAGAAAGGGAAGTTGAGCAAGTGAAGAGATCCCATTATAGTAAATACACGAGGATCCCTGGGAAGAGAGCAGAATTGTGACTGAGCCAGGAGCTTGGAAGATAAGGAAAAGTGAGTTTGGGAGAAGGGTGGAGAAAAGGGTCTAGAACTGTACACTCAGTATAGTAGCCAGCACCCATATGTGGCTATTTAAATTTAAACAATTAAAGTGAAGTAAAATTAAAATTCAATCACACTGGTCACACGTGGCTCGTGACCTATCTATCACAGCACATTAACATCATTGTAAGAGTTCTACAGAGCTGTGTTAGGTGAGGATCAATTGCTCTTCATGAAGCAGCTCAGCATGATGGGAGACATGAAAGGAAGGCAGCCAGTAGGTAGGTGGTCAGCTTTCCCAAGAGGTCAAAGTAGATTTGGTTTTCCACAATAATCCACAGCCATTTGAATCCAGGCATACTGTCTCAGTTAGGTTTTCTATTACCATTAATAGACATCATGACCATGGGAACTCTTATAAAAGAAAACATTTATTTGGGGCTGGCTTACAGTTTCAGAGGTTTAGTCCAGTATTGTCATGGCAGGACATGGCAGCACAAAGGCAGACGTGGTGCTGGAGAAGGAGCTGAGAGTTCTCCATGTTGATCCACAGGCAGAATAAGGAGAGACTGCATGCCACACTGGGCATAGCTTGAGCATATAAGACCTCAAAGCCTACCCCCACTGGTGACACACTTTCTCTAACAAAGCCACATCCCCTAAGAGTGCCACTCCCTATGTGCCAGACATTCAAACACATGAGTCTATGGGGCCATGCCTAGTCAAACCACCAGAGCAACATTTTGAATAAGTGTGCTTGTGAATGAGCTGGGTTGGAGGGTGCGAAGGGATCTGTCTTAGGGTTTCTATTGCTGTGAAGAGACACCATGACGAAGACAACTCTTATAAATGAAAACATTTAATTGGGGTTGGCTTACAGTTCAGAGGTTTAGTCCGTTATCTTGATGGCAGGGGCATGCAGGCATACATGGTCCTGGAGAGGGAGCTGAGAGTTCTACATCTTGATCTGAGGACAACAGAGTGTCCTGAACTTAACTTGAACATAGGAAACCTTAAAGCCCACTCCCACAGTGACACACTTCCCCTAACAAGGCCACACCTACTGCAACAAAGCCACACCTCCGAATAATGCTACTCCCTTTGGGGGCCATTTTCTTGCAAATCACCACAGGGCCAGAGGAATCTACCAATAAAGAGGCTAAGTTTTCATGAATAGCTGTTTGCTGACTAAATGAAAGACATCCCAGGATGCAATTCAGGATGTTTGGAGAAGTGTTAGCAGCAGCAGAATCAATTCAGTCCCTCAAGGTAAAGTTTTTCATCTATTTATTACCATTGTGTGTGTGTGCATGGTGTGTGTGTGTGTGTGTGTGTGTGTGTGTGTGTGTGTGTGTGTAGGAGCATGTGTGCCACAGCATGCATGTGAAAGTCAGAGGACAATTTCATGAATCTGGTCCCCTCTCTCTCCCTTTATGTGGGCGCCAGAGAGTGAACCCTGGTCACCAGACTTGTACTTTTACCCTCTGCGCCTTCTCCCTGGTCCTAAGGTCTCAGGGCTTGGCATGAGATCCTAGGCCATGCTTGGCAGGTCACATAGTTAACCTTTAGATAGCAGCTCCTTAGAACCTCAGCTCAAGAAAAGAAACAACCTGACCCAGTCCTCCACCCACAGGCTCAATCACCTAGGCAACCCCCCTGGACCTCTTACTCATGAACTCTTTACCCTGCCAAACATCCTCTTTGTGACTTCCTAATATCCTACCTATACCAACACCTGGCTCACAAACAACCCATTGTGCCCCTCCCCATATCCTGACTATATAAGCTAGCCTGAGAAAGGTAAAGTTTGCCACTTGATCAGAATCCTGTCTTGTGGTCGTTCTTTCTGCGTCTCTTGTCCCCATTCCCTATCCCTGACTCTCTTGCTTGCCCCAGGTTGACGTCCTGCAGGTCGGGATACTAAGGTTAACTACTTGTGGAAGGATCACCTTTAACTGGGGTCCACAGTTCAGATCCTGAACCACTCTAGCTTCAGTCTCCTTAGCTGCAAGGTGAGGAATCAGGATCAACTCCTGTCTCAGTACTTTCCACTAGCCTGTGATCTGGATATTTAAATCTATTGTTATTATAATTCTTAAAAGAGTTTTGTCATCCCCTTAAGTCTCCAGGATCTATCCTGAAGAGGGGGCAAAACAAAGCTAGAGGTGACAGACACCAAGGAAAACAATGCCTTCTAGATACAACAGGGCAGATGCATGTGTGAGCTCATAGCAATAGTGACAGTATGCACAAGGCCTGCACAACCCAAGCCAAACAACAATCCCAGCATGGAGGAGGGGAGGTGGGCACAAAGTCCCTAGTGAAGGAGATGTTGGCATTTGATTGCTGCTGGGTGAGGAAAAGTCAGTTTTCTTTGGAATGATACTTGGTATATGAACCTAATTCTAGGATAGGCCATTTGCCCAGAAGTAGAAGACCAACACAAACTGGACTCTCTTCAGAGAGCTAATGGAGTTGAGTGGGTAGGGAGTTGAGGGAAGAGGATGAATATGATTAAAATATATTGTATGAAATTCTCAAACAATACATGAAAACATCATTGTTGCTTTTGGTAAAAGTGCTTTGTTATCATATCTCAAAGCTGCAATGAAAGCCAAAAAATGATAATGTCACCCTATAGGTTTCATCTCACAAACTGGCTTTTCTTATTTAGTAGTATTTGCTTGGATACCTATATGGAAGAATTTGAAAGTCATATTTGAGCTTAGTTTTGGTTGGTAATGTCTGCCTCAGGGATAGGACAGTAATATACATGGACACCTGTCACCCCAGGTTTAGGTATTGCCTAACCTAACACCCATTCTAAATGCTTTATCCCTTGCACAGATCTATTGGACAGAGTGGAAAGCCTAGAAATTTGCTTGCCTTGCTTGCTTCACAGCTAGGGATGGTCATGTCACACAGTTCCTGTTTGTATGTGAATTTGCAGCTAGGCAGCCTTCTTGTGATCATGAGGATTATTTGAGAAATCAGAAAGACACAACTGATGGGCAAAGTCCTTCTGTGTATGTTTATCTTATTGGTTGTTGAATAAAGTACTGTTGGCCAATAGGGAAGCAAGTTAGGCAGGACTAGGAGTCAAGGAGGATTCTGGGAAATGTAGTAAAGAGTAGTCTTGTGATCCAGGCAGGAAGTGACTTAGCAGGCAGACTCAGAATTTAAGCAGGGACAAGCAGGAAATCGCTCTCTTCCTCTTCCTCCCCCTCTCTTCTCTGGAGCCGCCTTGTAAGCCTGACAAGAGAGTATGCATACTGCCGGTGTCCTTGATCAGATAAGTCTTTATAAAATATATAGATTAATAATTATGGTTGATACTTAAGACAGAGATAGCAGATAAGAAATCCTAGTTATTGGCTAGCAGCATGGTACCTAATATAAGTCTCTGTTTGTTATTTGGGACCTTAATGTGGCAGCGGGGCTCAGGTGGATTGGTGGAAAGATTTATCATTACACACAATCTGTAAATACCACAGAGCACAAAGTCCCTGCAGATATCTAGCTGTCTTCAGATACACAGTCAGATGAGAACTGCTATCCCCTATTCATTCTAGCCCTCATCTTGGGATGTCTTTAACTTTTGGTGGAACATCTACCTAACACATCCTAGACCATACATCTAACTTTCCAGGACCAAATATAAATTATCTTTAGTAAGTGTCTAACATTTGTCCCTATCATCCACTCTGTTGCTATTTAAGTATGTTTTCATTCTTCCCTTCTGTGGAATTACAAATTTCTGCTGCTCTACTAGTTAACATTCCAGAGACACAGTCCTTTGCCTGCAGTATTCAGTAGCTACCAGACACCAGTGTAATGGACAGAACACTGACCAAGAACACCGGAAGGGGCAAGGTTCCAGTGCCAGGACTGTCCTCACTGTGTGCGCTGAGTCTCTTAGGACTTCAACTGCATCACATAAAATGAGGGGCTGGTCCAGAAAATGCTAAGGTGTCTAGCTCTAACTCCTATGGGCTCAAATAGAAATGGATGAAAAATGGTTTGTTTCCCTTTTTTGTCTCAAGATTTTCCCTTGGGCAACTGACATATTTTGACATTAAATATACTCCAATTACACCATGTGGCCAGAATTCACCTTTGGCGAGGAAGTGCGGCTTTTCCCTTTGTACTGAGGTGGTAGTCTTTAGCAAGAGATAGGCTAGGTGTTTTAGGATGAGACAGTCCTCACATCAGGTACAGGATCTTTCTCAGAAATGCTGTCTTGGTTCATCTACTTGATTCTGTCTGCTCTTTGCTCACCTAACATTTGGTGCTTACGCTAACCTGTATCCTTGGTTTGGATGCCTCCTCAGCAGTTTGGATTTGTACACTATTGATTTGTTGCACTGAAACCCTAACACACTTCTCATTTGTCTTCACCCTTTGACCTCAGCTCCTGTCCTTCTCTTAGTGCTCAACAGTTCTCTGCCCTCCCTCCAAATCTACAGAGCAAGCCCTGCTCTAACTATGGGCTACAGTGACAGATGAAAAGAATGGAACTGTCCATAGAGACTAAGATCTGTGTGTGGGAAGTCCCTCACATCCCCTAATATCTAGTCTCAGGAGACCATGACACTTCGTCCTAATAAGAATGTCTGGCCCCCAGTGACATCACCTTCCTCCCCACCCAGGTTCTCAGAGGTAGTCATGTGCAATCACACAGATTTAAGTAGCTGCCCTGTAAACACTCAGCACCAAGGAAAGCCCTTTTGGTTGTTTGTGGACTTTGAACCCCAAGTTCTATTAAGAACTCCAACCATCCCAGCTATATGAGCACATTTCTATAGCAACCTCTTCAGGCTCCTGAAAGCCAAGCCATCAGGCATTGTGGCTCCTCTGTAGGCGTGGGTAGAGTACTTATCATCTGACCTTTAAGCACCATTACCTGTCCCCACGAATGTCTAAATTTGCCCATGTGTTACCAGTCAAGAGGAGGAACTGAGCTTAGAAGGTTACTGGGGAACAACTGTAACACATAACTCAGTTTGTCCTGGCAACAAATTGATTGGGTGTCATAAATCAGCATGACAGTGGAAGGACCATGGACTTGAGATTTCCCATCTTAGTGGGAAATGCATATGATATTTCACCTTAGACTCTGCCTTATGGTTCCCGCTCTGTTCACACAGACCTTTGTTCATCCTGTACAGCAGCCTGGACCTGTCTTCCTTTGAAACTTGGGAGTAGCTGGTCCCCTGTTCCCTAGCTGTCAATAATTGTGTGCTTTTTTACATGCATATGCTTGTAGCTCTGCCCTCTTGCATGATGTGGCTCTGATAACTTATGTTTTCATACTGTTGTCTGCTTTCTTACCCTCTGGAATAAAGACCACACATAATGACATATATAAATTCTGTATATGTTCAATAAGTCTGATAAATGTTAATCTTCAAGGCAATCTAATATTTCCAAATGCAAGATGACTAGCCTTTGTTTAGCTTAAGTTTCATAACTCGGTCTTGAAAAACAGTATGAAAACTAGATATCCATCTGCACATCAGCTGTCCTTTTACTCTCTATCTTGATAGCAATTGCATTTCTCATGGACACAGCATCTACACACATCCTTCTGAGAGCACCTTTATGAAGAGAGGGAAGTTCTATTTTAATACTGTATGTGACTGCATGATTGATAGAGTCATTCCTGTGTAGTCTCCAAATGGATGTTTACCACCTGCTAAATGTATCATATGAAAACTTTAAAAAAAATTGAAAACACAGCTATGCACTTGGGTCATAAGATTTGCAACCTGAAAAGGCTGGCATTGGAGGTTGCATCCTGAAAAGGCTTGCAGCCAAGAATGAAAAGAGTTTCTTTCTGACTCAAAAACCTCCCATCTCTGCTGGCTCAGAAACCATTTTAGAAGCAAGATGACTTTGCAAGTTGGAACCAAACAAAAGGAGATGGGAAACATTTTGCTGTGAGCAAGTATTTTCTTTCATGCTTTGAAAAAAGACAGTTTCAGCACTCGTTATAAGATTGTGGTATTTTCTCTCTCAGAATATGCCTTTTTTTTTTCCTAACAAGTTGGATAGTGTCTAAATGCAAATTTAACGACTTAAATTTCAAATTAAAATTTGGAAAATACTGTGATGAAATCACATCAATGCCACAGATATTGTCATTTTCCCAAGATTCTAGTCTTGGGTCCACCATTTAATGTCTTCATTAATGAGTATATGTAGAACTAATCAGGAGGATAATTGGAAACTTCAATAAGATTTTTCTTGTCATTGTAAGAACTGTTCAGTGTAAAATAGTGTGTGTGCACACTTGCTGCAAAAGCATACCATGTCGTGATAGATTGAGTTGTTCTTCCTAACACATGACACATGATACAAACCACACATGTAGGATTCCTGAAATATATAAAACCAGTTGTTATGTTTGCAAGGCTGGAAAATACCAGGACAATGAATTGATGTAATAACAATCAAAAGTCATTTATTTTTTACAATGATCAGGGCTTCCAAACCAGAGTTTTAGGAGTGGCATTTCTCAGGCTGTGGTGATGCTATCGCCATGAATGTTACAGAGAACATTCCTCTTCTGATATTTATAACTTAGCTCAGCCTCTTTCTATTATTTATATTTAAATATAGAAAGAAATCTTTTCCTGTTCCTCTTTCTTTGGCTTTCTCTTTTCAACACCCACACAAAACATGAGTCATAAATGAGACTATGAAAATGAATGGTCCCCATCACCCGAGAACACATGCTGGTTACCCACATGAATTCAGGCGTTTCAACTGTCAAGGTGGGTTAAAACTGCAAATGACACAATGTCTATGTGAACACCATTCAGGAAACCCAGAAGTTATAAAAGTGACACATTACCCTCATTCAGCAAAATACATTTACAAACAAGCACAGCTTTCTCTGAGCTTTCACATAAATACTGTAGAACAAACTAATGGAATGGGATAGTGGGGGTTCAGCTTTTAATCTTAGCCCTCTAATTCCTGGTTAGGTGATCTAGGTACAGCTATCTATAAGACAGACATTAATGTCTGTTTGCTTCCCCAATATGGCTGCAAATAGAGTCCGATTTGATAAAATACACAGTGTTTTTCAAACTGCGTTGTGTCATTGTTAACTTTAACAGTGTATTACTGTTTCTTGAGTGATTGTAGAGACAGAAGAATAACCAAGCAGTGGACTGAACTGACAAGCAGATTATTTTTGCCTGCTGCTACATATTTCATGCCGAACTTTGTCCCTAGGGATCCAATAATGAATGAAGTCTTATAATACCAAAAGACATAATTGATCACTGTACGTTAAGTCCAATTCAACCTGAATGGTCCAACAATGTCCAGGGCAGAGAGATCCATTGCCTTCTGCAGCTGAACTCAGTTTACGGATACCCAGGAGGGAGCTACCCCTGCCAAGCTCCATCTCCATCACTCTGGGTGATTTATGAACAAGTTGTGCAAATGTTATGCTCCAATGGTATCTCTGCTTTGGGGATGGGCAAATCAAAGTCTTAAATTACACTGAAATGTGATCAAAGGTGATTACATACTACTATTATTGTTTTGGAGCAAAGAGTTTTTGGTGGTTTTAGAAGGCTTTTTAGTTTTTTTTTTTTTTTTTTAAGACAGGGTTTCTCTATGTAGTTCTGGCTATCCTGGAATTCACTATGTAGACTGTCCTGCCTCTGTCTTCTGAGTGCTGGAATTAAAGGCATATGCTACCACATCTGGCTTGGGGCAAGGGTTGTTAGAGTATTTGGATTGCTTTTGTAAATGTTTTTATAATTAAACTATTAACTGAGCTGAGTTGGCCACATGTAGGGCTAAAGTCATAAAACAAAACAATCAAGGTGATAATATAAATGGTGAAAATTCCAGCAGTATTAAAGAATACATAATGTAAAATTCATCTTTCTACCAGGGCAACTTCAAAGGGCCTAATTCTCTTCTTTCTAAGAACATACTTTTATCAGTCTGGTGTAACTATATACTTAAACATTTGCAAATGTGCTTGTTTATGTGTTATAGAGGGTACTGTGCAATTCTCCCCTTCTCCCTCTTCCCCTCTCTCATTTGCTTTTTGATACAGTATCTTATTCTGATGCAAAGACTGACCCAGGCCTCATTCTGTAGCTCAGTCTGGCCTTAAAATTGTAGTCATCATAGTCAGCCTCCTGTGTCAGCCTCCCAAGTGATGGGATCACAGGATGAGCAACCTTGCCCAAGTCTACATACAGTTTTTAAATATGTATAATATATATATACATACATATATATATAAACTATAACATAATATATATAGAACAATGTATCTTGGAGGTTGTCCTACAATAATTTCATTACATTTAGATTTTTAATAGATTCATGGTACTTTATTCCATATTTGAAAGTATTAAAATTTATTTAATCAATGCCTTATTTTTGGATAGTATTTTTCTACTTTCAACAAGGCTAACATCCTTGTGTATATCTTTATACAGTATTTAAAGGAAAAATGAATTGATACTCCCTGATTTTGTAAATATAAATGTGGGCATAGAAAAATTAAGGGTTTATCCACCATTTTTAAAGTCTGAGAAGCACTCTGAATAACTTCTTAATCAAGTGAGAAAGCAGGATTGAATGCCATAGTTCCAGTAAATTTAACCTTACACTGATTAGCATTTGGATATTGTGCCTGGCCATTCAAAAATTAATTATTTTGAAGTCAACATCACAGGGAACTCCAGGATTGAGACAGAGGTATATGTCTCATTAAAAAAATATATCAACAAAGAAAGTTACCTTTTAGTGATGGAAATAGGAAGTGAATTGATCTGTGAACTAAAATGTGCTAGAATTTTTCTGCTTGGATTTGCTGTTGGGAATTGTCTTCAGTCAGCCCCAGGAAACGTTAGAATTTCATAAAAACAGTGCTCCATGGAGGCCTAGCTGTTGTTTTGTTTGTTCATTTTTATTTTTTCTAGCTTCCAGGGAGTAGCTGTACCCCTCCAAAGGAGACTGGGATGGGAAAGGCTTCCACAGAAACCTCCTCTGCTAGCCGCATGTCAAGGACCACCACTGTGGGAGCCACAGCCACAGGAGCTGGTCTGGCCACAGAAGAGAAAGGTGACATTTTTATGTGTTCACAGGACCATGCTCCCCTGGAACACTGTCACCACACTCAGATCTCATCTGAGTCAGTCCCTGGCATCTGGAAGGACTATTGAGTTTCTCTCCTCAGCTGTGGTCCTCCGCACCCAGTTTCCCTCATCAGTTCCTGCATCAGTCTTATGGCCCTTTAATGCAGACATTGTTTACCCAACTCTCATCAAGAGAACTGTATTGCCATGACTGGGTGTAACTCAGGGTGATAGCCGAGCTGACCTTCTGTGCTAGCGGGTGTGCAAAAGCCTGCATCCGATCTGGCTGTGTCACTATCAGTGTCCTCATCTGAAAATCCTGTGTCCCTATGTTTCTGGAAGAGAGACAGACAAATGTAGTGGGGCATGAAATGATGTGAATTACTCTGACATTTGTGGATCACTGTAAAGATGTCAGCTTTCCTACTGATTATTTATCTTATCTCTGCTGCTTTTATGGCCCAGTAGGTCCCAAGGCCTGATGGGAAGGGAGTTCTTTGAAGATGGATTGCACTTACCAGGTTCTCATTTTCTCTGCAGCCAAGCCAGTTTGCTTTCTTAATGATCCTAATTCCTTTCACTGCCTTAATGGCTGCATTTCTTTCTACCATGGATAAAGACTCGGGGGATGGGGACTTTTATGGATTTTCCCCTTTGGCCATCGTTCCAAATGGTAATGCCTATTAGGCTTTTGTTAAAATTCTCTCAAGGAAGATTTCTAATGTCTCCACTTGCCAATGTCCTGTTGGCAGGAGGCTGCATCGTGAGCCAGCCAGTCATAAAGTTCTGCTGCCAGGAACCCAGGCAGCAGCTGACAGACTTGGGGAGCAGAATCATGCTTCAAGTTGTATCGTCTCTGCTCCATCACTGACAGACCTTGTCTCTTCTCTCTACAGAAACAATGCATTTTCTTATGATATCAAAAGCAAATTAGTGCTTATAAATAATTCAAACAAACAGTATCATTTAGGGAGCCAAAAAGTCACCCGATTCCTTCTTTACAACACTGTTGAGAGCTTGTTGGCTGTTCCTCTAGCTTTCTCTCTATGCCTCCACAAGCCATGCCTGTGGTCTTTGAACGTAGAATCAAACCAGACTTAGTTCTTCATGTTTCATTTTCACTTATAGTCATATGTGGTACTCCCCCCCTACACTAAAACTGTCTCATTTTTGTTCAAAACTTTGAGGTATTGAAGAGGTGTATCACACTTTAATTAGAATCCTACAAAGGTATTTGCATTCCTTCCAATACTTTTAGACGGCCACCATACAGATTTTGTTCATGTTTCTTTGAAGGCTTATAGTAATGTTTTGTCTGGGTAAGTGCTGGGCATTTCAGCTTGCCCCTCTTGAATAATCTTAACATTTGAGCTGTGAAATAAAAGAGTGGGCTGTCTTAATATTAGAGCAACCTGCACTGAGACAAGGAAGTTCTGTCATATCAAAGCATGTAAATCACAAGTGGGGACTGTTTTTCACACCTCCTGCTGGCTCCCACAGTTGTGGAGAGAACATTTTATAAGTCTACTGGCTTACTTTCTGGGTTTCTTGTTAATAAAGAAGGTGGATCTTCAGGTAGCAGATTAGTTTGTCCCTGGCCTGGCATGAGTCCATTCATAATTACAGTCAGTCCCACACAGCAGAATGGGAGCTTGGTCTCTGTAGCCATAAGGCCTCATTTCACTTGCTCACTCAACTGCTTGCTTAGCTTAGCTTTCAGTGTGTGAAATGGAAATTCCTAGTCACCTGCAGTGAGGAGTGAGCGAATTCCTGTGAGTGAGGCACCTGGAGCTAGCTGCCTGGGCTGTCATAGGCAGTACTTGAGACACAGTTACCAGCAATAAGATTACCACCATTTCTGGCACAGCAAAGTCATTTCTATATAATCCTTACCAAGTGAGGCATTGCCATCCCTCATTGCAGAAGAGGAAACTGAGCCTGCAGAACCTATATGGCCTACTAGGGTCTTCCTGTCAGCTAATAGAGGAGATGCCATCACTGATATGCCTTGTGGGAAGGGGCCCAGGGCTGGTTTGGGAGGACTGTAAGAGAATTTCACTATTTTTCACAAATAAACATGGTGGATTACCCAGAAACCATTAAAAACGATCCCACTGAGATGACTCGGTCATTAAAGTGACTGACATACAAGGACATAAGTTTGGACTTTGGTATCCATGTTTAAAAGACAAAGGTGTGTGGGCCCAGGGCCTATGTAACATGACTAATAAAGACCCAGAGACAGATATTGGGCTTCAAGCTTCAAGCTTCAAGCTTCAAGATCAGAGAAGCAAAGCAGCCAAGCCACTAGCTCTTACCTCTACTAAACTGAAATGGTAATCCTGTCTCCATCAAGCCTCAGACTGCAATCCTAGACTGCTATGCTTTCTTCAATGTGGCTGGACGTTAATTGCCACATGATACCCTTTGCTTCTTCCTTTTGTACCTCTCTAGTGCTGGGATTAAATGTGTGTGATCCCAAGTGCTGAGATCACCTTTGTGTGAACTGTTTCTTTTTAGGACTGGATCAATTTAGTGTAGTTCAGTGTGGCCTTGAACTAACAGAGATCCATCTGCTTATCTTCTAAATCCTGGGATTAAAGGTGTGTACCAGCACTGCTTAGCTCTATGGCTAGCTAGTATGGCTGCTGGAATCGAAAGTGTGTATCACCACTGCCTGACCTCTATGGCTTGTTTCTAGCTTTATTAAATCATAAATGATATATCACCACAGCTATAAGCCTAGTGCTGTGGGCCAGAAACAGATATCTCAGGACCTCATTGGCTAGGTAGACTAACCTAATTGGTGAACTCTGGGTTCAATGAGAGGTCCTGTCTCAGAAGATAAGGTAGACAGGGATAGTAGAAGACACCCACATAAACCTCTGACCTCTACACAATGCAAATACTCATGCACACAAACATATACTACATCATACACATACATACACTTGCTCTCACACACACACAAACACACACACACACACACACACACACACACACACACACACACACACATTGACAGTACAAGAGCAAACAGGGTGAAAAAAAAAAAGAATGGGATTGAGATTTCTCTGAGAATGCTTTTTTTTTCCTGTTGTTTTGACTTTTGAATTTCTTGTTTTACCAAGTGAGGAATCAAGTTAAATAGACCAAGAATAAAAACTAGCATATCAAGATAAGTTATCATTGTATATTGATAGCTTGGAGCCAGTCTTGGTGATGCAGACTTGTAATCCTGGTACCTGAAAGGCAGAGGCAGGAGGATCATCTGGGCTGGATGGCATAGCAAGATTTTGTCTTGAAAATCCAAGGGGAGGGGACCAAGGGAGGAAGTAACAAATTTATAACATGAAACAAAAAAGGTGTAAATAATTTTAGCACAAAATTTCAAATGTGTATTCTCAATGGAGTATACTCTAAGGTGACAAAAAGTTCTGGACTTAGCAGTAGGTTTGTGGTTAAGAGTAGAGCTGATAATGAAATTCTAAACAGTTTTGTATGCATTATCAGACAGATGGAATAATGAACACATATTTTTTTTTTTTTTTTTTGTAGACCGGGCTTTCACAAGAGTGATACAGACAGAATGGGGAAAGGCTATTTGAATTGAGGGGATCAGCATACACACCTGTGGGTGGGATAGAGAGCGTGTAGGTGAGCAGGTGTTTCCTTGTCTGCACACTGATAGAGACTAGAAACAAGGATGGACTTGACTAGATGTGAGCATATTAAAACACCTAATGGGATACTGGCTTCTGTATCCCATTCCCCCACCAAAGGAATCAGTGTTCTCAGAATGGTAGAGTCCATGCCATGAACAGAAAAAATACAAACCCAGCCGGGAAAACTCTATCCAGTTCAAAAACAATGCTCAAAGGCTAATGGGGTCACGTGGAAACACAAGCTTGAAGGGGCTCTCACAGGCCAGCTCTGACAGCAGCACATTGAAGAGAATAGCTATAGCGTCGGTAAAAACCCAGTGAGTGCAAATATGGTGGCAGAATGGCAATAGCAAAGAGAGGCTGGAGCCGTGGCTCACCAAGGATAGCATGCTCAAGGCCCTTGACTAAACAGGAAGGGTAATTTGGAAAATTGGAATGTGACCTTCATCTTATATAGTAGTATTGAATGAAAATTAATTAGGGGGGATGGGAAATTGTTGCTTTGCTTTTACATGTCGAGAATGTTGTGGAGATTTGTTACATGACAATGTGGGTATATTTGACAGCACTGAGCTGTCTTCCTTCTTTATTTTTTGAGGGTGTGAGGTTGAACTCAGGACTGTGAACACGCTTGGCAGGCACTTTACCTCATCCTCTGAGGTGTGGTTTTGTAAGAACTCAAAGTCACTCGTGAGGAAAGTCTGTATTGAAGAGTTGCCTGGATCAGATTGGCCTGTGGGGGGTTGTCTTGATTTTTAGTTGACATAAGAGAATCTGGCAAGCCGTGCATTGGTGGCGCACGCCTTTAATCCCAGCACTTGGGAGGCAGAGGCAGGCAGATCTCTGTGAGTTCAAGGCCAGCCTGGTCTCCAGAGCAAGTGCCAGGATAGGCTCCAAAGCTACACAGAGAAACCCTGTCTTGAACCCCCCCCCCAAAAAAAAAAGTAAGAGAATCTGGCTCACGGTAGACAGCACCTTTGTCTGGTCAGGTGGTCCTGGGCATACAAGACAGCTACCTAAGGATGGGTTAGCAAACAAGCCAGTAGGTAGCACGGGTTCCTCCATGGGTTCTACTTCAAGTTCCTGCCTGGGTTCCTGCCTGGAGTTCCCTCAGTGGTGGGATGTAACCTGTAAGCTAAAATAAACCCTTTCTTGCCAGGCAGTGGTGGCAAACACCTTTAATTACAGCACTCAGAGGCAGAGGCAGGTGGATCTCTGTGAGTTCAAGACCAGCCTGGTCTACAAAGTGAGTTCCATGTCACTCAGGGATGTTACATGGAAAAACCTTGTCTCAAAAAACAAAAACAAAACAAAAAAAACCCCAAAACCAACAACAACAGAAACCCAAAACTAATAAATAAATATTAAAAACAAACAAACAAACAACAAAAATCCACCCACAAACTTTCTCCCCTAAGTAGTTTTTGGTTAGTGTCTTATCATAGCAACAGAAATGTAACTAGAACACAATATATTTTATGTTGTTGTCCATTTTAGAACAATTAAAATGTTTCAAAAATATTTGAAATGATTAATATTCTGAGGTATGATAATTTTTTTAAGTCCAGGCTGACCTGGAACTCACAGACATCTACCTGCCTCTGCCTCCCAAGCACGGGGATTAAAGGCATGTGCCAACAATGGTGATAATGGTATTTCTTCATATAGACAATTTTGAGGAGATTTGGGGATAAAGTGTTATGTTACCCACAGCTTACTTTCAAATGATTTAGCAGAAAAGAAACAAAGGTCTGCTACTTTTTTTTTTTTTTAATCTTAGCAAGTTTTGAATCTATTTATGGGTAGAGCAGCAGTTTGAGTGTTTATCCACTTCCAAACTCATTTTGAAATTTAATTGCCATTGTTGCAATATTAAAAGATAGGACTTTTGGTGCACACCCTTAATCCCAGCACTAGGGAGGCTGCAGCAGATGGATCTCTGTGAATTCAAGGACAGCCTGGTTTATATAGAGCATTCCAGGCCAGCCACGGCTAAGAGACCCTGTTTCAAAAACAAAAACAAAGAAGTAGTCCTGCTATCATTGTGGCACAAAAGTAACCCTATACATTATGAATTTAATGATTGGCTGTGTTCTAATAAAACTTTATTTGCAAAAACAGGTGGGAAAGTGACAAGAGCTGCAGAACAAATTGGGAGTATGGGGGGAGGGGGAAGGGAGGGAGAAGAAAGAAAAGGGGAGAAGAGGAGGGGAGAAGAGCTCATGAGGGATTAATACTGAGCCGGGGGAAGAATAGAGGAGAGCAAGAAAAGAGATACCTTAGTAGAGGGAGCCATTATAGGTTTAAAGAGAAATCTGGCACGAGGCAAATATCCAGAGATCTACAAGGATGACCCTAACTGACCAAGTGGGAGCTCATGGACCATAGACTGACAGCTGGGAAACCAGCATAGGACAGAACCGGGCCCCCTCAGTTAGGAGAACTGGGCAGAATTTGGGGCCTCTGACAGTGGAACCAGTATTTATCCCTAGTGCACAAATAGACTTTGGGAACCTATTCCCCATGGAGGCATACTCTTTCAGCCTAGATACACGGGGTAGGGCCTAGGTCCTCCCCCAAATGATATGTCAGACTTTGATGATCCTCCATGGAAGGTCTCAGTCTCCCTGGGGTGTGGATGGGGGTGGGATGGGGTGGGGTCATGGGAGGCATGGGAGGGAGAAGGAACTGGGATTGACATGTAAAATAAGATTGAAAGAAAAAAAAGTGGCATCCATCATAGCAACTATTCAGGTAAGAATCTTCGGTGATACTACAATAACGCATAAAAGAAGGATGAGGAAAGAGTTATTCATATAGTTGCTAAAGATCTCTATATCAAGTACTTACTAATAATTACCAAAGAAGAAAGCATCTTTATGGTGAGGTGCCCTTAAATCAAATGATAGATGTTACTACCACCAGCAAAGGGAGAGATCGACATCACTTTCTCACAACTGGCATTAAACAAGGTCTCTCCTGTGAAATCCTTGCCAAAGATGCACACCCTCAGCCCAACCAGGAGGAACCACCCGGCAAGCACCTGGGTGAGGGATGTGCATGGTACATTTGAGGGTGTAGGAATTAGAGAGATAACGTTAGCACACACAGACATTATTCTACAACTGATGGGCTTTCATGAGCCTAAGGGCCTCCAAGAATGAGACCCTTCAGAGGACACAGCGTGGGGGCCACCAGAAGTGAAGGGATTCCCAAGGGGATGGAAACTTTAGAGGAGGCTGTATGTCTAGGAGACATGGTTCACGGTGTGATTGGGAGTCTCTGGGCTAGAGACTAAGGGGTAACAGTGGCTTGGGGCCCTCTAGGTGGATAGGGTTCATCTTAGCTATGGTTAGCAGGCAATAGTGCAGTTTCTCAGGGGATACAAAGCAGGTCAAAATGGCTAAGACCCTGCTTGTCTGGGAAATGCTGAGAACAGTGAATGTGTATGAATTTTGGTTTGGTGCCAACAGGCTTTTGATAAATGGGTCTCATCTGCTTGAAGAAATAAACAGAAGCTATCTTTGGCTTATGTATGCAGTAGACATTCACAAAATGGCACCTGCACGTGACTTTTAAACGGACAATGGTGTAAAATTCAAAGGAAACCTAAAGCATGCCTCCAGGTTGAGGAAGGGGTGTGAGTGGAGAGGCATGCTGGCTGTAATCCTGGGTTGGACCCTCATGACAAAGTGCATCTCTGGCACAATTAGCTAACTTTATTAGCTAATTTTAGGGGATACATATTTTGCACTTAATTGTGATGTATTTCAAATAAAATTATAAAAATATTTTTTTACAACCTGTAGGTGCTATGTTATTTGAGATTCAGGGTTGGCATGGTGTAACCCTAGAACTTGGTCTCTGGTGACTTGGTCCCTGGTAACTTTGTCAAGGCAAGGGAATAGAACTTATTTTGAGTTTTAGCATCTTGATTTGTGCTACTGATAATTTAGATGTATGGAACATGGACCTTTACACATTTTCCTGAGCCAAGGCTCAAGAACGTCTGGGGCTAGCCTGAGCTACGGAGTACCTGGATCTGAGGACTACAAGAGAGCACACTGAACCTGAGTGCAGAACAGGTGGGATAAGGAAAGCTAGGGAGTCATTTATTTGTCAAAAGAGCAGGAAGTGACTTCTTTTGAGACAGGAAGCAAAAGCAGAGAGGAGGACTGGGATGCATTTGGGGATCCAGAAGATGAGGGCCATTTACCCAGGAACAGTGTCATTTCCACTTGGTGAAAAATACTAGAAATCAAAGTGTCAAATCCTTTCCTAGTTTAGCTGAACATGTGCACCAGCCCTCCCTACAGATTCTCCTCTTAGGCCCAGGCCTCATGTCACATGTGCCTCATGCTTGTATGCCTTCTTACACGTTTTCTAAGTTCCCTTTGTGGCCTGTCAGCTTGACTGCTGAGGGTGGCCTGAGGGTGGACTTAAACCTCCATGTTTGTGGTTGACAATACCCCATAGGAGGCCTATGTAGCAGAGGCAGAGTTTAAAATATTTCCAGTTAGAGTGTCCCATGAGACGTCAGAAGAGACTACAGGTGTGTGTATGTGTGCATGTGTGTGTGTGCTTGTGTGTACACATGTACCTGTGTGTGTGTTGTGTGCATGCCTGTGTGTGCATGAATGTGTACATGTGTCTGTGTGCATATGTATGTGTGTGTACACATGTGTATATCCCTGCATGTGTGTGTGTGTGTGTGTGTGTGTGTGTGTGTGTGTGTGTGTGTGTGTGTGTTTTACTGAGGGTCGAATCCATGGCCTCACTAAGGCAAACTATCGCTAGGGGTACATTTTCAGTCCAGAGACTGTAAGGTTATCACAGCAGTGGAAGCTGTACGGGCCTTGTACTTACAGTATGCCTTTGGGTGCTGCAGGGCTGGCTTCACAGGCCTATGCAGTCCCAAGTGCTCCATTGTTAGAAGGGTTCCACACATGCTTTAGTGCTCTGCTATTACTTAATGTTATTTTTCTTTAATCTGAAGCAGACTTATTTTTATGTGTATGTGTGCTTTGCCTGCATGTATATATGTGTACCATGTTCATGCCTGATGCATACAGAGGTCAGAAGAGGGAATTGGAACCTCCTGGAACTGGAGTTACAGACGGTTGTAAGCTACTGTGTGGGTGCTGGAAAGTGAACCTAGATTCTCTGCAAGAGCAACAGGTACTCTTAGCTGCCAATCCATCTCTGCAGTTCATCCTTACCTTGCTTAAGAATCTTGAACAAGGAACCTGTAGATTATGATTTCTGGTCTGGGGATACTGATATGACTGCAGTGTTGGCTGCTTATCTTGGCTGAGGAATCCAAGCCTGCCTTTTAGTTTTATCTAAAGATTGCTTGGGTTATCTGGAAACAGTGGTGGATTGGCAAACAGCCAAAACCCAGCTTTGTGGGAAAATAGCACACACCATTATAGTCACATTTTCTTCACACCGTCAGCTCCCAAATAATGACACGGAGACTTGTTATTCATTATGAAAGCTTGGACTTAGCTTAGACTTGTTCCCAACTAGCTCTTAAAACTTAAATTAATTCATTTATATTATCTACATTCTGGCTTGTTGCCTTTGTTCTGTACTATAGATCTGACTTGCTTCACATCTCACTGGCGAATCCCACCTCTCTTCTTCCCAGACTTCCTATCTCTGCCCAGACGTCCTGCCTATCCTCTCCTGCCTGGCTATTGGTCATTCAGCTCTTTATTAAACCAATCAGAGTGTCTTGGCAGAAACACATCTTCACAGTGTATAAAAAGATTATCCCAGAACACACAACTGCAGTGTTGGCAACTCTCATGGTGTAAAACTGCTCACCATGGATGGGTGTGTGTGTGTGTAAGACTGTGGTAGACAGTATGCATAGCATGAATGAGGTCCTAGGTCTGACATAAATTACTGTTTACCACTGTTGAGTTCAAGCTGCCAATATGATGGCACCCAAGGGATTGGGAGAGATATGTAATAGCATATTGCTATTGGTGCTTCCACCACACACATGCAACAAATATTATACTAACTTCAAGAGTACTAGTAATAATAAAATAGCATGAGATAATTAGGAAATAGTGAATTTTACATATCTGTTGTATTATTGTACTGTATTATCATCATATTTTGAGTCTACTTATGAGAGCTTAAGTGATATACAGTCAGATGTTTTTAGAAGTGCATCAATAGATTATTTCCTCACTGTGTCAACATTATAGAAAACACAAATCAACATAGACACTGTAGCCTATAATACAACTTGGCCACACAACTTCATGAATTCATCTTCGAAGCAGGCAATTGTATTGAAAACTGCAGGCAATTGAGCACAATGATAACTATTTGCATATCAAAGTATACATGAACATAGAAAAGGCTCAGTAAAAACATGTGTAAAATATTTCAGAAATGGTACATTTTTGAAATATATTTCCTAGGAGTGTAGCGTGTAGAACTGGGAGAGGCTCTAGGTAGGTAAGTAAGAAGTGAATAAAGACCAGGGCACTGGGCACTACCATAGCTTCATCAACATGTACGTGTAGGCTAGAACACTTATTATTATTATTATTATTATTATTATTATTATTATTATTATTTTATTAAGACAGGGTTTTATGTAGCACCAGATGACCTTGGACTCACAATATAACCAAAGATGAACTTGAATTTCTGATCCTCCTGCCTCTACTTTCCAAGTGCTGACATTATAGGTGTGTGTCACTCACCTGGCTTTTCTGTGCTAAACTTATTGTTAAAAGGTTTGCTTTCTTTAACAATAAATTTAACTTAGTTTAAAAAAAACTTTTGGCTCTTTTAATAGTACCTAGCTTAAACACATCATTCAGCTGTGAAAAAATAGACATCTTTAAGGCCCCATTCTGTAAACCTTCCTCTCTTTGTTTTTTTTTACTTTTTCAAGTTTTTGTTAAGAAGTACGACATCAATGTACACATGAGGCTAGGCCTATGCAGGACTGGAATCACCCACATCACTGTCTTCTACCCGTGTGTCCTCCCGAAAGGCCTTCAGGCACGTGGTGCATGGAGTTGTTATCCTCTGTTGACTGTGCCTTCTGGAATCCCCAAGGCCATGCCTGAAGCTCTTCTTGGGGACTGTCACTCATTGTAGAACATGTTCACTGCAGTTTCCACTGTAGATTTGTCTGTTAGCAGATTACGCACCACAGACTTTTTTCTTTTCTTTTTAATTACTTCTTAATTAGCTATTGTTTTTTGCAAGGATGGCATAGGAGAATGTGTATAGGTAAACACACAGCACATGTGGAGATAAGAGGAAAATTCACAGGCATTGGTTCTCTCCTTCCACCTGGGTTGTGGGAATCACACTCAGGTTGTTAGGCTTGAGAGCGGGTGTGGTTAACTGTGGAGCCATCTTGCCAGCCCAAATATGGAAACTTCTAGAATTGGAGTCCATCCCACATACTTTTTTCTTTTCTGTACCCCAAGCTGGTCTGAAACTTGCTACATAGCCTGAATTCCAGTTTGGCCTTGAACTTTACCACTTCCTGCCTTGGCCTTCTGAATGCCAGATGTCAGATTATGCTACCACACACTAGGCCAGCTTTGTAAAGAACATTCTGGGGTCTGAACTCTGAAGTGAGTTTTTAAGGTAGTTGTTTTTATTCTGGAGCTGTCTTCTCTTGACCCTTCTTGAGTTGTGCAATCCTTTTCAGTTCTAAGAACTCAGTGGGCAATTCCTTAGAAGCTGTCTCTAAGACCATCTCTAGGAACATTCTCATCCACACCCAAGCAAAAGTTTTTCCACACCACCCGTAACCAAAGATCTTCAAAGTCTCTTCATCCTTGTCAAACCTTGAGTCGAGTACAAACTTCTTGAGTGTCTCTTCCTCCATGTGCCTTTCATAATTCACTTGATTACAGACAATACCTCAAACCTAAGTAGGTTTGTTATTTTTTTTTTTTTTTAGACAAGGGGTTCTGACTGGTCTAGAACTCACTATATAGATTGGTTGACTTAAACTTGTGGTGATCCTCCTGCCTCTGCACTCCTGAGTGTTGACAGTACATCTTTGTGTCACCATGCTGAGCCCAAGCAGAGCTCTTGATGAAGCCATAGATGTTAGCATCCATCCAGAATTATATCCTTGTCTTTCTTAGTGGCAATAATGGCGTGGACAAGGGTCCTTAGAGAGCAGACCTTGATCTATAAGTTGGACCAGAGAGGTGGTATTTGTAGAGAGAAATGGTGTGTGTGTGTGTGTGTGTGTGTGTGTGTGTGTGTGTGTGTGTGTGTGTGTCTAGGTCTTCTTTAATCACTCTCCACCTTACTTGTTGAGGCACAGTCTCTCATTCAAGTACAGAGCTTGCTGATTTGCCTGGTCTAGTTAACAAGTGTGCACTGGGATGCCATCTTCACTCCTGCTTACTGGGATTATAGATGGGCTTCCCTGCTCACATTTACATGGATTCTGGGGATCCCAGGACACAGGAAGTGCCTTTCCCTGTGACAGCACACCCCCTCAGGCCCCAGGAAACAGACTTTGACACAGATCCAGAACACTAACAGGAGCATGTGTAGGGAAAACTGTTAACAAGAGACACTTTAAAAGCTGTATGTTCCTCTAAACGGCACTTGTCCATTTTGCTGGCAGAGCGGTTGAGGAGGGCATCTTGGAAGAGGAGCTGGGTCAAACCTGGCTTCTTACTGCTCCTGTGGCACACTGGCACCCTGTGCTTATCAACAGATGCAGAAAAGCCTGCTTCTCACTGTGCCAGCTGATAAAGGGCTTGTATTGGTGCCGGCAGCATCACTCCCAGGCAGTTCTGCTGTCCTCTCCTTCAAGATCGTGAAACCTGGCAGTGACTTTGTCTCCTTGGAGTAACAGTTCTCTTAGCTGTTATTTTCAGAATATGGAGATTTCATCTATATCAAAGATTTGCTCTGGTGAGTTTTCCTTCATGACCAATTTATCTCTAGTTTTCAAAAATTCTCTGTCTGGCTTCACACTGGCACTGATAGATTCCACACTGACTTTCACACCAGGTAATGAATGAGTAAGGATTCCTGAGTAGTTTATACCAGCCAAGGCTAGCTGTAAACTCAACATAGTTACTGGGTCAGCCTTTTCCTTTAACACCATAGATAGCTTTCCCTTTGCTTTATCACAGTGCTCGGATGGATATACTCTTGTGTTTTGTCATTAGTCTTTAAGAGTATCTCCTCACACATTCTAGGTCCTTTTCAAACCTTGGTTAGTTTTGTTGCCTTTAATGACATAGATGGAATCTACCACTTGGTTCTTGCTCAAGTTCATAGATATGGTGAAATGGGACATGCTTGACCAGTGAGCAATAACCAGCATGGATTTTCAGTTCTGTAGCTCTTAATCACTTTAAATTTTGTTTCAAGGCCAATCACTCAATGTGGCTTCTCACCAGTAATAGCGGAGTCAATACGGTTAGGGATCACTGTGCATAAAACAACACAAAATTAAATAAAGCACAAGAGACAGTGATGTATAAAAGAGTGGTAAGACCAAGATGTATGAAGTAGACCATATATTGCATAGCCTACTGTAATCTTTTTTCAAAACTTCTTAATTTATCCATTCATAAACAGGTATGTAGAGGTCAAAGGGAATGGGCTATCCTAAGTTTTCCTTTGACCTCTACATGCCTGTTGTAGGATGTGTGCCCCCCCACCAATAATAAGTAATAATAAATGTAAGTAGTTCACAAATTTATGAAAATGTGATAGTAGCTACAATGTTCCAGTACACTCCTCCTTGCCTTTTAATGAACTACTGTCCAGCTTAAGTCAGAATTGGTTTCTGCTGCAGCAATGGAAGAGCTATGAGAGACCCTGGGGATGGTGAAGTGCAGGTGGGGTACAGCTGGGTCATCATCTCTCTAGAAACAGGAAATAGATAGCAAAGGGGGAGGCTGGCACTCTGAATTCAGATCCTACAGATCTTGGCTTGCTTATGGCCATATGCAGGCAGGGCTGGCCTAAGAGCCAAGTGGACATACATGATGAGCGATGGTCCCTTAATCCAGTTTCAGGGCATTTTAAATTCCAGAGTTGCCACTGCAGCTGCTTGAGTATCTTTGAGCTCTGAGAGGGCAGCTCTGGGTGAGGCTGCCTAGAAAAGTTGAGAAGACACTGGAGTTGAGCTGGGTTGGAGGGGGCAACAGGATTTGATAAAGATGCAGCTTTCATTTACAAATGTAGACATGTTATCGGAACAGGCTGTCCTAAAAGAGCACAGCCTTGTTAACTAAGAAACCTAATGGAGAAGGAGATTCTAGAATTTAGGGAATGAAAGATGTAGATAAGGAAAGTTTGGAAACCCCACATTTGTTTTCCCCTGTGGTCTTGTTAGAGCAAGGCAAATACCTCAGTAAGTGGTGTGTGTGTGTGTGTGTGTGTGTGTGTGTGTGTGTGTGTGTGTGTGTGTATACGTATATGATGTGTGCATGTGCATATGCAATAAAGGTGAACATGTATATATGTGCTTGTATGTGTGAAGGCCAGAAGTCAATGTGGGACATCTTCCTCAATTGTTCTCCACCTTATTCCAGAAAAGCTCTCTTACTGAACTGATGGGGAATGTACTGTGTATGTTTATCTTATTGATTGTTAAATAAAGTACTTGCTTGGCCAATGAGACAGCAAGTTAGGCTGGACTAGGAATCAAAGAGGATTCTGGGAAATGTAGTAGAGAAGTGGTGTTCCAGGCAGGAAGTGACATAGCAAGGAGACTCATATTTAAGAAGAGGAAAAAGGAAGTGTCGCTCTCTTTTCCCGTTCCTGCTCCAGTGGCGGGATGTGATTCACCAGCAAGGAGGGACGCCAATAAGGCATCCAATAAGATAAGTCTCATAAAATATATAGATGCATGATAATTGAGACTGAGCTAACAGATGAGAATCCTAGTCAGTGGCCAAGCAGCTTTGTAACTAATACAAGTCTCTCTGTGCATTCATTTGGCTCTAACTCGGGCAGGCGGCTGGTGAAAAGCTCACATGTGGCGGTGGGGCTCAGGCAGCTTTTGGTGGAAAGATTTAACACTGAACCTGGAGTTCATCAATTCAGCTAGACTGGTTGGCCAGCAAACTCCAGGGATGTAGTCCCTGGAGTAGTCCATCACCGGGACTACAGGTGCACACTGCCACATTCAGTTTTTTAATCTGGGTACTGGCGTTGTGAAGTCCGTGTGTGGCAAACCCTTTACCAATTCATCCATCTCCATAGCCCCGACTCTCTGATACCTACAGACATATTCTCCCTGAGCTGCAGTCTTCTAATGTTATTCCCACTCACAGAGAAGGAACTAGAACCACAGAGAGGCTAAGAATGTGCCCTAGGTCACAGAGCTTGGGAGTGTGCAACTGTATTTACAGTGGATTCTCATCTGTAAAGTAGACATGGCCTGCTCTGCTTCAGAGTTAGTAAGAATGAGGTGAGATAAGTATAAACATATAGACGCTCTTCAAGAGGTCATAGTGTCTCCTAATCAATCTCCCCTGGGGACTGGGGTGCAGATCAGGAGAGTATGGAGTGTGCTTGTCTAGCATGCACAAGATCTTCAGCATCTCATAATACAGGCATGGTGGCTAATGCTTGTAATCCAGAACTTGGCAGCAGGAGGCAGGAGAATCCAAAATTCATGGTCATTCTCAAGTATGTAGGGAATTTGAGGCCCCTTGAGGCCTTGCCTCCAAGGAATAAAAATGTAACCTCCCTTTAAAAATGATTATTAACCTTGTTTTTTTGTTTGTTTGTTTTTTGAGACAGGGTTTCTCTGTGTAGCTTTGGAGCCTATCCTGGCACTCTCTCTGGAGACCAGGCTGGGCTCAAACTCACAGAGATCTGCCTATCTTTGCCTCCTGAGTGCTGGGATTAAAGGCATGTACCACCAATGCCCGGCTTAACCTTGTTTTTAATATTCTTGGATTTTACTTAATGGAGTGTGGTTAGATGACAATGACATTGAAAGAGGAGATCATTCCTTATAGGTCCCAATGGTAAAGGGCATACTGGTCCATGCAGGGCCACATAGGGAAATATGAGGGTTGGTGACAGGGCCAGATAGGAGAAAGCCTGGGCTTTCTTTACTGTGGTTTTTAAGGGATGGAATGCGCAAGGCCAAGTAGACGTGCCAAGTTAGAACTAGAAGTTCAACAATGTCAGTGGCTCAGGGCCACAAGAATGATCCTAAAATGTCTGGGACTTGGCCTTGGATGATTTTAGTAAAAGAACAATATGGGCTTGGTATGATATAGTTAACTCAAGAAGGGGGGAGTATATGGTTGCTCAGTTGAATGAGAGGTTTGCTACAGGCACGTGATTTATTCTCTTTACAGTAATTAGCTTATCCTATGAGAGGCAGTCTCTCCAAGATGAGCAAGGCCCCCAAAGGGTTTTTTTTTAATATAAAAACCTTAACTAATATACTTTTCTTCTATTTAATCTTTTCCAAGATGGTATCTGGGCAGAGAGGAATTTAGGCCCAACATGGGAGAACCAGGTTGTAGATTCACACTCTTCTGCATCCTCCTTGGTCTGCCTCCAGTGTCTGTTTAGGGTCAGCTCCTGAGAGGACAAGTAGATGGGCTAAGGCTGACACATTCAGAGGGACAGCTGACACCAGTGGGGCTTTGGGGCCATAATGTTGGCACAGGGTTGAAATATCCAACTCAGCCATTGCCTCTGATGGGAAGCCCATCTACTGTGCCTTTTATCTCAGTCCCAGCCTACCTGTACCATGGAAACTCTCTACTGAGTCTATCAGGTGAGCCACTAAGCAACAACAAAAATAGAATGTGTGGCTCTATCATCCCAGAATATTGTTGGCCTTTAGGTTCTTACTCTACTTGGTGGGTTTGTTGGGTGAACCATGAACAGCATGGGTACACTAGGATGTGACCTAATGAAGATCAAATGATTTGTCTTAGTTTGAAAAAGGCAGGTACTAATGTGGATATTAATTGTGAAAAGGCATTATCTGAAGTCTTTAGAGGGATGAATGTCTAAAACAATGAGCAGATCCATTACCTAAGATCATTCTTAATGGAGCAAGGTATTCATTTGGCCCAACTGGAGTTCTTAAAATCAAAATGAAATTATGGCTTGACCACACTGATTGGTCTCTTGCCAAATCTCACCTCCAGAAGGGATTCTGCTGACCTGCAAGATCTCAGTTTGCTAAGGTCATCTGTCTCAGGAGAAAGCAGAGGATGGATGTGACAACAGCATGCAAGCATCTCTCCTCAGGACCTTCAGGCTCATATCTGATAGGGAAGAAAATTGGTTAATTGTTTCTGAAATTGTAACTGGTTTAAAAAGAATTGAGGGGCTGAAAAAATGGCTTAGCAATTAAGAGTGCTTACTATTCCTTTGAAGGATTTAAGTTCAGTTCCCAGCATCCATATCAGGCAGCTCACAAGTGCTTTTAACTCCAGTTCTAGGCCTCTGGAAGTCCCTGCATGCAGATCATACACACACACACACACACACACACACACACACACACACACACACACACCCCGTAAGAGCAGAATTGAATCAGAAGGGAACACTTTATTTCTAGTGTAGACTTTGCAAATGGCATCTATTTTGTTTATTTGCTTAACTTCTTTTTTTGACTTTTTTATTTAAATTCTTTAATTACTACTCATATTTACATATCCATCCCCCATTCCCTTGCCCTCCCATCCTCCCAAGGTCCCCACCAACCACCACCAACACATCCCCCAACTCATCCCCAGGTACAGTGAGGCCGACCAAAGTCTGTCATATCATTTGGGGGATGGCCTAGGCCCTCCTTGCTGTTTCTAGGCTGCAATAGTATCCCTCCTTAGGGAAAGGGCTCCCAAAGTCCATTTGTGCTCTAAGTTTAAAGATTGGCTCCATTGTTAGAGGTCCCATAGACTGTCTTGGTGTCCTAGCTGGCACCCACATTCAGAGGGCTTGGCTCGGTCCAATGCTGTTTTCCCAACTTTATGACTAGGATCTCCATGCTCTCACTAGGTCAGGTCCACTGTTTCTGAAGGTTTCTGCAGCACCATCTTGGCTCCTTTGCTTATCCCTCTTCCCTCTCCACAACTGGATTCCAGGAGTATGGTTCCAGTGCTTAGCTGTGGATGCCTGTTTCTGCTTGGAAGAGCCAAGCTCTTGAAGGCTCTAGGAATGGTAAACAAGGTACTCATCAATCTCATTATAGGGGAAGGGCATCAATGGCATCTTCTCCACTACTGCTTGGATTCTTAGTTGGGGTCATCCCTGTGGATCCCCTAACATTTCCCTTGTGCCAGACCTCTCTAAAAACCTGTACTGTGTCCCTCCATGAAGGCATTTCCTTTCTTGCCCTCCTCTTAGCTTCTGATCCTTGTTCTTGCAGATTCAACATCTCCTTTTCAGACATACACTATTCACTGAATGTCTGTATTTGGAGATTGGTGAAGGAAGGGACTTTTACTCTTTAGCTAGTGAAGAGCCCATGGATCAAGAAAATGTCTTTTATCTATTGTAAGGAGAAGCTGAACAGGGAAATGGTGGTGCAAGAGCTGGAGGTGGGAGTACAATTTAGTGCAACTTTGCTGAGATTAAGGTTTATGTGAGACTTCCACAAATCACCCCCACTCCATCCACCATGTTTTTCATCTCCATGGATGGCTTCTCCACCCTTTCAGCTCTGTTAGCAAAACAGTGAGCAAACAAAAAGGAACACTAACTTGCAGTCATCTTTCTAATTTTCTCATATCCTATATCTAAATACTCATCAAATCTATCATACCTACAAAGCAGAACTAGCATCAGGCTACCCCAGGCATCTGCCTGCCTGCCTGACTCAAGTCTCTACTCTAAAGCTGTCCCTGTGGCCCTGTCTCCCATCTTGCTATGTCTTCTGAACACCACCAGCTGAGTTGCCTCTGCAGATACAAACCAACTCCTGTTGACTCCTTCCAAAACCTTCAAAACCATCTCACTCATAAACAAATAAGTAAAAGTCATACTTGACCATGACCTACAAAACACAATATGAATGATTGTCCTCTCAGTGCCACGTCTTCATTCATTCCTGAATGTCAGCTGCCTGAACTTTAATTCTCCAGGCTCTCCATGTACTTTTATGCCTCCAGACCTTTGTATATGCTATTTCCAGTTTCTCAAGTGCTTTTCTCTGGGTATCATATGGATCATCAGATCCCAGAAATCGTGTGTGAGTTCTCCGGAGACACAAGCAGAATAGGCAGACATCTAAGATTAGCCATGGGATTTGAGTAAAGAAGCAAGGAAGAGGGTGGGCTATGTGACAATTCAAAAGTTGTAAGACAGATTGATTTTTCAATCCATTTGAGGTACTGAAAGGAGTGAGATATACCAAAGCTTAGTTAACAGTACCCCAAGGTGCTCAACCATCCAGATTGAGTACTTTGAAATAGAAGAGATTAGAAGGATTCAAAGACAAGGTCTTCATATCCTTCCCGTGGTAGCCCCCCTTCTGTCAGAGAAACAGAATTTTATTTCCCCAATACCACCCCACCACTGGAACTTTCTCTCCACCACAGTCAGCCCTGAGGCCTAGAAAAGTCACTCTAGCTCTTTTCTTTCTTTTCCCTCAAAGTCTGTCATCCCTAGGAGGGACAAAGGGCAGGGGGCTTAATACATCAGAATACACATCTTGATCTAGTTATACATCTACAAGGCTTTCATTTGTTACAGAATCTAAGCTTAAAAGTAGATCATTTCCCCTGGATCTTAGGTATTCATTTCTAGAGTCTTCCGTGTCATTTCAACCTTTGGCACAACTTTGTTCTGCCTTCCTTGTATTAACTTTTGCTATAAGAATGTTTGTTGTGACCCTTGATGGGTAAGAACAGAAATTGTCCCCAGGGATGCAAAGTTTGAAATGGTTAAGATTTCCGAGGGGCTGTCGATGTTGATGAGCTGAGACATGACTCCTGCAATAAGTATCCGGGATGGGGGTATTAACAGGATTACAGGGGGAAGAGACAGGAACTGGGAGGGTGGTGCATTAGGACAGTCATCATGTCACATCAGTTTCCAAGAAAGAATCAGGAAGTTGACAGGAAGTTGATAGCTAAAACATGTCACCAGAGGGCTGCAACAAAGAAGAGGTGTCCATGGGCCTACCAAGGACCCAAGGTTCAAAAGTGCTCCAAGTGCCATGTGGGAGGCCAGAGAACACCCTCTTCCCTCTCCAGGGTTGGTAGCATCAGGCCAATGTGGGCTTCAGGGGGTCCAGGAGCATCCTGAGGATAGCTGGCTCTTGCCCCAGTGAGAAGGTGACATAACATTTAGAGAAGACATTGGGCTACAAAGAAGTTTTGCTGTTGACTGTGAGTACATCAAGGGCTTGGGGAACAGGTTCAGGAATTTGAAGATGATGGGGAATAGGTTAGGAAAGGACACAGGAGCAACCCCGAGAGTGGAGGACAGGAAAAGAAGGAAGTCTGGAGTCTTGGGTTCTTGTGGCAATGATTAAATAGAGATAAAAGTCAGGAGGTCATGGTTACTTCTACTAGCTGATGTTTTTTAAAATCTTTAATTTTTCCCTTTATATTTTATTTTATGTATATGAATGTTTTGATTGCACATATGTCTGTGTACCAAGTACATTCCTGGTACCTGAGGAGGCCAGAGGAGGGTGTTGAATTCCCTGGAACTGAAGTCACAGATAGCTGTTAGCTTCCAGGTGGATGCTAGTGAATGAAAATGAGGACATGACTGCTCCTAGGTGTGTTGAGGAGAAGGTTTTTATTGTGATGGAGAGAAGGGTTTTTAATTATGATATGAGGGAGAGAACAGCCTGCAGTATCTTGAGGAGTCCAGACTGGACATGGCCAGCAGAATAGACCGGGCCATGGTAGAGCGGGGAGGGAAGAGCAAGAGAGGAAGAAAAGGGAGAAGGATAAGTAGACCAGGAGAGATTCAAGGGCAGGACCAAGAGAACATGCGGTCAAAATGGCTCAGTTGTACAGGAAAGAAAAGCTGGAGGAAGGGGCTGGAAAGGGTTAGTGTCAGGGGCAGAGGGTGTGGTGAGAGGTGCTGGCAGAAGCCAGGTACTTGGGATGCTGAAAGAGCCTGGTGGCCAGAGTCACCTTGGATTTGTTAGTAGGCACCTTAGTCATTTGTCCCAGGTTTCTTTGGGACCTAACAGCTGGGAATTGAACCTAGGACCACTGGAAGAGCAACCAGCTACCACTGGTTGATATTTAAGAAAAGGATTTTTTTTTTCTTTAAGCCATACAACTGGACTACTCAGCAGATTAAATAGTAGTCCTCTAGTAGTAAAAGTAACATTTTTGAAAGTTTTTAGAATATAAAATAATAATGTTCATGGCTAAGAAAATAATTCAAGTAGTTTCAGAGTATAAACTGGAAAATAAAGGTCACTTCCTCTCCATTCTCACTCCCAAGAGGTAACTACTAGAAACAATTTCTTGAACATGTTAGAAGCAATTTCTCATGATTGTGAGACTGGTAAGAGAGGAGTTTCTCTCTCTGGGTTGCCAGGCAGGTGGCAAACATTGTTAAAGACTGTTCAATTGGGGCTGGAGAGATGGCTCAGTGGTTGCTGAGTTCAATTCCCAGCAACCACATTGTTGCTCACAACCATCTCTAGTGGGATCTGCTGCCTCTTCTGTCCTGCAGCCATACAAGCAGCAGAACACTGTACAAGTAATAAATAAAGACTGTTCAATCAATATTGATGTTGATAACCAGTGCTTTTTTTCAAGACAGGGTTTCTCTGTGTGAGAGTTCCAGCTGTCCTGGACCTTGCTCTGTAGATCAGTCTGGCCTCAAACTCAACGATCCCCTTGGCTCTGCCTTCCAAGGGCTGGGATAAAAAGTATGCTCCACCACTGCCAGGCTGATGATTAGTTTTTTATTGTAAACATGACTTATGATGTTTATTTAGGAAAAAGATTTGGAGGATGGGGCAATTTGACATTCTGGTTGATATCTGTTAGATCCCACCCCTATATCCAATGCCCTGGATGCCTTGAGCACAGAAATGTCAGTCAAATAGCCAACTAAACCATCCTTAGGGCAGCACAGGCTGTTTGGAACACTTCACAGATACCTTGAAGCAACTACATGACAATCACAGCTGCTTGCTCTAGGATCTGAAGGTGTATCCCCAGCAATGACTGTTTCAAACCCAGGACTGAGGCAGCCAATCGTATGTGACAGTACAACTGTCTCTGCTCAGGCAGAAGGAGGGGGCACACATAGAAGCTGCTGTGACTGGTGCGGGAACAATGATGCTGTTACTGGTGCAAATAAAAGTCTTCATTTTCACGAACAGTTGGCGATGATTGGTACAAACACCTCTTCTCTGGCTACATAAGCAGGCTATTCATCTCACCTGCTCAGTCAACTGGGAGAGAGACAGTGTCCTGTGCTACCTACCCCTATGCTCTAATATTAGGCCCAATAAAAGACTTTTCTGGAATGGCTTTATCTTGCCAGAGATCAAAGCAGGAAAAGGAAGCAGCAGAGACAACAGAGTGCTGGTCACCAGTTAGAATAACTGCAACAGCATTGCCAGTGTGCCCAGCTGTGGAAGTGGCAGGATGGCTGGTAGCTTTGATGGCTGCAGCAGAGGCAAAACCACAGAGACAGCCTTCCAGCCAAGAAGTAGGGCTGCTGTGGGAGCAGAATGACTCTGAGGAGTGTCAGAGATGGAGCTGGACAGTGACACCTGCAGAAGAGGTGGAGCCACTGGAGCAGCAGCCTCCAGTAACAGAAGCAGCAGTAGCACAAAACGGGGAGGGAGCCGTGGAGGTTGGTTCCTGAGCCATGGCATCTGGTACAGCAACCACAACAGTGTAGGACAGCGGTCAGGGCAAGAGGAACAGCGAGAGCAGAGAGAGCAAGAGAGGCAGAGAGCTGAGACAGAAGTACAGAGGCTATAAAGAGACCAGAAACTGCCCTGGTCACTGGAGAGTCCAGAGAGCTGGAACTCAAAGGTCTCAGACTCTGCAGGCCTGGGAGCTGTCACATTGGCCACTGTCATAGGCTTACAGCAATAGGCAGGAACTAGGTTCTTGCCTACCCTCGATTTCTGTCTGGGTAGAGGTAGAGGACTTCAGCCAGCTGATGGTAATACGCATGCAAGCAAGAACAGCACAGTGCTTTAAATAAAAACAGATGGAACCAATTTATACACAATTCCTTTACAGCTTGGTTTTATCCATTAACAATATTACTTGGTATATATTGCATGGATATGTAAGCCATCTTATTCATGTGCACAGTGATTATTGTACACCATCCATTAATCCCCTTTGTTGTTGGACATGCATTTCTGCTTTTGCCTTACAAACAATGCTTCAGAAAACATCCATAAGTGTAAGTGTTGGCTTACTTCCCCTTTATTTGGTTGTGCTCATTAGCTGTATTTGTATTGTTAAATTAGTAAGACTTTATTATTACAAGGCAGATGTAGAATTATGCAGAAATCTCTGGGACTGAATCTATGTTGTGTAACATAAGCACTTGAAGTCTTTGGCTTTACAAGGTATCTTCTTCTTGCTCTTCAAAGTAGTTATCCAGCCTGTGTCTTGCCTGACAGCTGGCCACAAAATATGCCCTGCATTATTATAATTTGGAAATTTTTTCATCTACTATATATTTAAGGATTGGTTTCTGCTTAATTCTTTCCTTCTAGGACTCCTGATGAATTTTCCTAGACCTTATGATATTGTTCCATAGGCTCCAAGAATTCATTAATTTTTTTTTACATTTCCCCCCTGTTCTTTGGCCTGAATGATTTCCAATGACAAATATTCAAGTTCATTGACTTTTCCATTATCAATACCATTCTGCTATGAAATTTATTTTATTTTTGAGATAGGGTGTTGTGAGTAGATCAGGATAACCTTGAACTCTCCATCTCCTGTCTCAGCCTGCCAAGCACTGGGACTTTAGGTAGGTACCATCATCACACCCGGCTTGACAATTCAATTTGAACCTGAAATTTATTCTCGTAGTGATTTTTACATTTCAGATTGTTGTTTGTGAATTTCTGTTGCTATTCTTATCATTTGGTTGAGATTTCTCAGCTTTGCATTTACTGCGAGACATGGTCCTCTATTTTGTTGAGCAGAATAGATGCTTTTAAACACTTGACTGCTGAGTCTATCTTAGGGTAATGCTGGGGTTGGTATCCTCTGATTGCTTAGAGGCTGGATTACGATTTTCTCACTTTTTAAATGTCAAGTAATCTTAGATTGCGTCTTGAAATTATGGTATGCATTTTATGTTGTTAAGCTTTGAAATTTGTTATACATCCTAGAGTGCTCATAATTTCATGTTTGAAGGCAATTATTTTAATTGAACTGAAGCTGAAACCTGCCTTTTCATACAATTCTGTGTCTTCAAGTGGGTGTAACACACAAACAGAGTCTTCTTGCTGGAAAATGGGGAAGAGAAAGGGGACAGCAGCAAAGAGGCACAAGAGAGGGCGATGGGAATGAATATGATGAAGTGCATTATATACATGTGTGGAAATGTCAGCCTGAAACTCATTATTATGCACAATTAATATGTTATTTAAAAAGTGGCAGCTTTTCTCTGGCTGGTTCATCAGTGTTTATTCTACTTTTGGCTCTAGACTTCCAGTGTGGCTTTCATTGTTTCCTTTATTAGTCTAAACTCTACTCTGCCATCATAGTTTTAAAGTAATTGTGCTGTCTTTACAGATTTTATTCCATCTCTTGAATTTCTTTGAGTTTTGTTTTTCCATGAGTTTATATGAAGTGTTTGGAACATGGAGAATTATTTGGCTGAGTTTCTTCTGTTTCTGAAGCAATCTGTCTACTGTGAACCTTTAATCTGCCTTTACGTATTCCTTGTCTTCCCCAGCCCTACTGGCCCGAACCAAATCATGCTACAAGTCAAGTGTCAAGTTACACCAAAGGAGGATACGATGTAATGGGTGAGCTACAGACCCTGGAGCACACAGGCTGAGATAAAATCTCCACTCCATCACATACCACATACTCTACCACTGTGACCCCGGACAAGTAGATTTCTATCTTCTTAATTGTCTTGCAGAGCTGTTGTAGGAGTTAAGAGCAGAGTACAGTGTCTCGTGCACAGTACTCAATATACATGAAGAAAGAATTCTGCTTATTTCTTGAGTAAGGGAGCAATGATATTTCTGCTATTATTTGACACACAGGCACAAAGATGATAATTTAATTCCCTTTTGTTTTATCCCCCACAGTTATGATTGCAATCATCCAAGTTACAATCACATTATTTGGGATAGTTGTTATCTAACAATAAAGACCTATCTCCATCTGGTGGCCACACTTAAGAATTAAAAATAGTCTTAGGTTCTTGGTTACTTAAGTGGTATCAGGTATGGGTTCCATCTCATGGGATGGGACTTAAGTCAAATAAGATATTGGTTGGTTACTTCCACAAGCTTTGTGCCACCATTACCCTAGCATATTTTGCAGGCAGGACACTATTGTATATCATAGGGTATGTGGCTGGACTTACGTTATGTTTCTCCTTTAGTACCCTGCAGAGTGCCTTCCAGTATCAGAGATGCTAGAATATAGGGGTGAAGGCTCCCTGTAAGCATCAGCTTGACTTCTCCATGTTCCTCCCCAATGGGTCTTGTCATCAGTTTGTGGAGAGCAATCTATAGTTTTGACAATACCTGGATTGTTTGGGGTTCCTATGGAACTCCCATTGACCAACAACTCAATTAGATGTAACCCAGTCACAGTACTGGAAACTTCATTGAGTGACACAAGATATCTAGTTGGGGGGTCTGCCTCTTCCATTATTTGGTGATTTCGTTTAGATCATTGTATATGTATATATTTTTAGGAAGCTTCTACTATATTAGGTTTCCATACTATCTCTCAAATGGCCCTTACTTTTAGTTGTCTCTCTCTGCATGCCTTCCCTCTTCCATCCCACTCCCTGCTTGATCTTCCACATTCATTCATGCCCTCTGAGTCCTTTACTCTCTATCCAACCTCTGTGGTTCTACAGAAGGTAGCTTACTTATCATTGGCTTAACAGCTAATACCCACATATAAATGAATACATACTATATTTGTCTTTCTGGTTGTAGGTTAGCTAATTCAGGATGATTTTTTATAGTTCCATCTATTTACTTGCAAATTTAATGATTTCCTTTTTTTTAAATGGCTAAGTAATACTCCATTATGTAAATGTACCACATTTTCTTTATCCATTCATCCAGTGAAGGACATTTATATTGTTTCCAATTTCTGGCTATTATAAATTTAATAGCAATGAGCATGGTTAAGCAAGTGTCTCTATGGTAGGATAAATTGTCCTTTGGGCACATGCCTAAGAGTGGTATACCTGGATCTCTAGATAGATTGATTCCCATCTTCCTGAGGAACTACCATGATGATTTCCATAGTGCCTGTAAAAGTTTGTAATCCCTCCAGCAATGGATAGGTGTTCCCCTTACTCCATAGGGACCTACAATAAAACCAAATACTATTGTTATAAACAACAACAAAAACATAACAATAAAGTGACTCCTAATGGCATTCTGTGACACTCATAGGTGCCTTTCTGGGCCACCATCAGAGAAGCTTTTCCTGTAGCAGATGGGAACAAATACAAATACTCACAGTCAGACATTATGCAGAGTGTGAAGAACTCGGAACACACAGCTCTAAGTGGGATGTCTCCATCAAATCCTTACCCGAAGGGCTCAGGGAAAATCTGTGGAAGAGGAGGTAGAAAGAATGAAAGAGCCAGAGGGGATGGGGGACACCAAGAAAACAGGGCCCTCTAAATCAACAAGATTGACATACATAATGAACTCACAGAGACTAAGTATTATATACAGGGTCTGCATGGGTCTGTGGAGTCTTGAGTTTAAAGGAGAAATAGACATTTGTTCCCATCCCTAACCCAGAAGCAATTCCCAATTGATAACCACTTGCAAATGAAAATTTAGTTCACTCCAAGGGAGTTTCACTGGAGAAACAAACTACACTTAAGGTGAGGCTGTGTGCCCAGCAGTAGATGACCAACAGAAAATAAATTCAATGGAATCTTTGGAGGTTCCTTGTCTCATAACATCTCTCTCTCTCTCTCTCTCTCTCTCTCTCTCTCTCTCTCTCTCTCTCTGTGTGTGTGTGTGTGTGTGTGTTAATTTATTTAACCATATATATGTCTGTCTGTCTTTTTAACCCTACATGTCCTCTGTGTATATTATGGCTTCCAGTTTACTGTTTTTATAAGATTCCTGAGTGAGTGAACAAGTGGGTCTCTGTGTCTGTTTCTACTTTGTGTCCTTTGATGGATGCTTTTCCTTCTGTTTTTTTTTTTTATCTATTCTGATGTATTAGTTTTTGTTTTATCTTATTTTATTATTATCCATTAGAAGCTTGTTTGTTCTCAAGAGATAGAAAGGAGTGGATCTGCGTGGAAGGGGCAGTGGAGGGGGAGTTAAGGAAGGGGAAACTATAATTATGATGTATTATGTGAAAAAACTCTGTTTCAATAAAATTAAAGAAAAGAATTAAAAGTAAAAATATGCTCATATACAAATGCTTCATATTGTAGCTTCTATGACTATTAGCCTCACTCCTCCTTCCCTCTTCTCTCCTCCTCTCTCCTCTCCTCTCCTCCCCCTTCCTTCCTCCTCTCTCTCTTACATTGCACACACTTACACACTGTCAGATAGATCAGCATCTTGACTTAGTGCTGGCCGATCATTTACACACCCATTTAATTGGTGAAAATTTGTTTCCAGTGTGTGATTTCTGTTTGCCTTGGATTCAGGCCACACAAGTTTCCCTTTTTGCTGGGCTTGTGTGCTTTGCAGGCTCAGCTCCAAGTCTGAAAGCCCTGCCCCAGGAAAGAGACCCTCTGTTAAAGCTATTTCCAGTTGTGCTCGATGCTGCCACTCACAGGCGCCATTAGCTCTATAACCAAAACATTCTTTCAGTGCTTCATGGGAGACAAAATATCTCTAAACTAGTCTTTTAAAAAATGTTATAGAGTGCTGTAGTTAATATTGCCTATAACTGAATCCCTTCAGACAGGACCTTAAAGGCCAAAACAGGCCTTGGCTCTGAGGCTGGAACCTTCTGAGATCCAGGCCTTTTGTCAGAGCTTTCCTTGGGTAAAGCAAAGTGGTAATCCTTCCCTGGCTCCTGGGGATTCTCCTATTGCTGTGGGTCGCACACTCTGGCTCAGAGCAGTGACTTGGGAAGGAGGAGAAGAAACAAGCACCAATCTGGATGGATGCTAAGACCTCAGACTCTGCCTGGGAAGTTCCTACATCATTGGTTACAGCCTTTCTGCTCTGCTTACTACCTTCTTGTTTCCAAGGTAACACTGGCTGACAAAGTCAATACCCTCCCCTGTCTTCCAAGAAACCATCATTTCCCCTCTTCACATTCAGTATGATCTCAGTATGAATCTATTCCCAACACTCTCCAACTCTGTCTGTATCTAATTCTCAGGGACTCACCCCCTCCTCTTAGTCATTGACAAGCAAATTCTCAGTTACCCATTCTTAGGGATGAAGCTCCTGTTAGCAGTCATCCTTTCTCTGTATCCCCAACCTCAGTTTTTTCTGCTATGTATAAACCTTTAACCATATTCTCTCCAGACGCCCCCCAAACCCTCGACTGTCCCCTGGCCAACTTCTAGCTCTCTGCTTCCCACTCTGCCATGCTTCCCTGACTGTACCCTATCACTGGTTCATTCTCTCCACAGGGTCTTTCTTTCTCAGGCTTTTGTAATGTCTCAGGCTATTTGGTGCCATTTTCACACATCCTGGTTTTTATTGCTCCTTTCCTTCTACATTCAAGTTTCCAGTGACCCCAAGCACAGCATTCTATAGCACATCTGCATGCTGCAAACCTCCACCAAGGCTGCTTCCTTGTGATAGCATCCCTAATTCCATGACAGCCACTGACCTGCAGAAAACCTTCTCATTGAGGGAATAAATATTTCTTGTTATTCTAAACCAACATTTGTTGATTAGTTTGCTCCACTGTTTCTTTTCCCCTGATTTCATCAGGGTCCAAAGATTTTTTTTTTAATTTTATTTTTGAAGCACTTTCAGACTTTCAAAATAAATGACTAAACTCCTACACACTTTTCTTTTTTTAATTTTTAATTTTTTATATATTTGAATTACAAACAAGATTGAATTATATGACAATCCCAGTTCCCTTCTCCCTCCCTTCCTCTCCTACCACCCCCCAACTAAAATCCTACCTGTCACATGTCCTTTCTTCTAATCTACACCTGACTCAACCTTTCTGCTTCCTCATGACCTCTGCATCCTTCCTTTTCTTTCCTTCTCACTCTCGTAGCTTCCTCCCCCCTCTTCCCATGTTTTCAATTTGCTCAGGGGATGGTGACCCTTTCCCCTTCTCCAGGGGACAAAGTTTGTCTCTTGTAGGGTCTTTCTGTTTACTAGTTTTGCTGGCAGTGTGGATTGTAGGATTGTAGAGTAATCCCTTACTCTATGTCTAAAATCCACATATGAGTGAGTATATATCATGTTTGTCTTTTTGTGATTGGGTTACCTCGCTCAGAATGGTTTCTTCGAGTTCCATCCATTTTCCTGCAAATTTCAAGATTCCATTGTTTTTTTCCGAGTAGTACTCCATTGTATAAATGTACCACATTTTCTCCATCCATTCTTCGGTTGAGGGGCATCTAGGCTGCTTCCAGTTTCTGGCTATTACAGATAGTGCTGCTATGAACATCATTGAACAAATGTCTTTGTTGTATGAATATGCTTCTTTTGGGTATATGTCTAGGAGTGGAATTGCTGGATCTTGTGGTAGACTCATTCCCATTTTCTTGAGGAGTTGCCATACTGATTTCCAAAGTGGCTGTACAAGTAGGCACTCCCACCAGCAATGGAGAAGTGTTCCTCTTTCTCCACATCCTCTCCAGAATAAACTGTCATTGGTGTTTTTTTATTTTAGCCATTCTAACAGAAGTAAGATGGTATCTCAGAGTTGTTTTGATTTGCATTTCCCTGATGGCTAAGGATGTTGAACACTTTCTTATGTGTCTTTCAGCCATTTTAGATTCCTCTATTGAGAATTGTCTATTTAGTTCTGTACCCCACTTTTTAATTGGATTGTTTGGTGTTTTGGAGACTAGCTTCTTGAGTTCTTTGTATATTTTGGAGATCAGCCCTCTGTCAGATGTGGGGTTGGTGAATATCTCTTCCCAGTCTGTGGGCTGCCGTTTTGTCTTGCTGATTGTTTCCTTTGCCTTACAGAAGCTTCTCAGTTTCAGGAGGTCCCATTTATTAATTGTTGACCTTAGTGTCTGTGCTACTGGTGTAATGGTCAGGAAGCAGTCTCCTGTACCGATTAATTCAAAGGTATTTCCCACTTTGTCTTCTAATAGGTTCAGTGTGGCTGGGTTTAAGTTGAGGTCTTTGATCCATTTGGACTTAAATTTTGTGCAGGGCGAAAGGCTTGGGTCTATCTGTAGTCTTCTACATGTCCGCATCCAGTTCTGCCAGCTCCATTTGTTCCTACACACTTTTCAATCCCCAAATGTCCACACCTCATAATTGCAATACAAGGATCTAAACCATACATTCAGTGATAATTTCTGTAAATTTTGTGAACTGTGTCATTGATGTGATTCTTTTGAACCAGGATCCAGATCCAGGCTCCCGTGTTGCATTAAGTGTCACTGTGTCTACTTCTTAGTCTCTGGAATCTTCTACCTTTGTCTTTTAAGACACTGAAACCCTCGAAGGGTAATTCTTTTCAATTTTGTAGGACATTTCTCAGATTTGGGTTGGGTAATGCCTCCTGGTGGTCATTTGTAGGTTTTTACATGTTTGCCAAGAAAATCCTCTGTGGGTACCATACATGATAGCATATGCCTATAATCTCAGCATCTGGGATGTGAAAGCCAGAAGTCCAGAGTTCAAGGTCTATGCAGAGCCATATAGAAAGACCCTGTATCAAAAAACAAAATAACCAACCAAACAAGCAGTAAACTCAAAGATTGGAGATGTAGCTGGGTACTTGCCTGGAAGTACAAGGCCCTGGGCTCTATTCTTATTACACAGAACAAATGACAACAGAAGTAGCTCCCATTACACTGCTTCAGACAGCATGAGATGTCTATTTGTGCATCACTGATAATGTGAATGTGAACCATTTGACTAAGGTGGTCTGACAGAGTTTGCCACTCTACAGCTGTGCTTTTCTCTACCCAATCAATGGGACCCTTGTAGGAGTCTGTGTAGCTCTGCTGGTTCTTATCACACTTTTGTGCACCGATTTTTAGTATCTTTTGGTTATTCTGGACTCCGTTGATTATTGTTGTAGTGGCTTTCTGATTCCCATATTTTAAATGGGGCTGGAGAAGTAATTTACCCATGGTTTATCATGTCGTACCCAGCCCTAGGATGACCACAATGCTTCCTGCAAATGAATCTTAGGCATTTCAGGTAGATGCTATGCCACAGGGTTCTTTAATGTGAGTTGCTCCTGTTCCTTTTTCTTCCCTGCCCACCCCCACCTCCTATTTGTGGAGACAAAGAGGCTCTCCTGATGGGATGGCAATGTTCCTGATGAGACACCAAGAAGGGCTATCACAAGTAAATTGATCATGACTTAATTATTAATTCATGCCCCTAAAGTACATACTGTGGAGATTAGTGCTTGAAGCCAAAAGATCCTTGGCTCACATTTTTAGAACTACTGTCTTAAAGGACAATTGCCCAAGCTAAGATCATCAAGGTAGAATATAATAAATCAAAACCTAATGTCTTTAGGGAAAACACTTCTCAATCCATTTGGAACTATGTCATGGATCTGGTGACCTTGGAGATCTTTTCTAAAACACTCAGGCAGAGTGTTGTTGAATTAGGGGGAGGGAATGGAGGCTGTACAAAATGGTTTAAAGTGCTATAACTCTGGGTACTTGATAGAATGCCTGGTAGATTCTGTTAATCCCTGAAGTATGGATTTTTTATTGACTGGAACTAAGTTCAAGTTCAAGTTCATAGATAGTGAGTTAAAATAATCTTTCTTTTGCAATGTATGCCACAACTAGATCTTATGGTGAAAAAGTAGGAGTGAACTTGGCTAGGGAGGCCAAGACAATACAGATGGATATAGTTTTCAGGTGATTGCAAAGCAGATGACTGGGGTTCCTGCTTGTGTGGAGACTCATTGCAGGGTGAACCCTGTGCTTTACAGTAAGGCTGGGATGAAAAAGGAAGAAATAGACTGCTGCTGTTCTTGAGCAGAGGTCAGCAGGCTGCCCAGAGGACAGATGGTCTCAATGGAGCCAGAGAGGATATGAGGCTGGCTGGCACTGATGTAGGTGGACCTGTTGAGCATAACTCTGTACAGCGAGTGTGAGCCAGAGCATGCATGAGCTAGGATTTTCCTAGTGATTTAGGCAGACTCTGCTCCAGACCTCATCGGCCTGACCTGTCTACAGACCTGGAATCTCCCTGCCAAGGCACAATTCAGAAAGACACTTAGAACTGCAATCTCTGGGGGTGAGGAGAGGGAGATGGAGAAGGGACTTACATGTGAAACAAACTTGTTCCCTAACTTGAACTAATAAAAAATTAAAAAAAAGAAAGAAAAAGAAAGAACTGCAATCTCAGCACTTGGGAAGCTTGAGGCAGAAGGACTGAGAATGCAAGTCTAGCTCACTGCATAGTGTCAGCTTGCCTGGTCTAGATAGTGAGACATTGTCTTCTTACTTCCTCCACCCCCTAAAAATATGTAATAGTCCTGGAAACCCAGACTAGAGGGGTGTGGAGTGACCAAGCCTGTCGAGACTATCCTTATAAGGGGTATTAATTTGGTTTCCTATGTAGGGACCATTAGACACTTCCTCCCCTTCTGGAATTCACTGAGTCATATCAGAAGAGAAGATGGGGCAAAATGACCTTACAATGAAGTAGCATCCCTTTATTAAACGAATGATGCTGTTGTTCAGCAAACATTCCCTGAGTGTCCCAGTCAGTATCAAGCACTGTGCTGGGTCCAAGAATGAGGGCAACAAACCAGACAGATGATGTCTCACAATTGGGGAATCTGATTGCTAGTGGGGGCAGAAATGAGAGAAGAAATAAATGAGCTAGCATATTATAGATAACAAGCAGACTAAAGGGAAGAAGATATAGGAAGGTGATAGAGACCATTTGGAGTTTAGGGGTGGCTATGTGGCTCTGCAATCTCCCTGATCTCAATGCCTGGATAAGTCTGGCGATGTGTAGACCCATGGAGTGGGTCCAGGCATTGGGCATTCTCATGAACAGACACTGTGACAAGACTGTGATGAAGAACAGAGGGAAGGTCACTGGGGCAGAGATCAGAGAACAGGGGCTGGAAGGTGAAGGCAAGGTGATAAATATGGACAAGATGAAAACAACAGGCAGAGGCTTTATGGAGTCTCTTGGTTCTAGCAAAGAGTTACAATCTTCTGGAAGAAAGCTTGGAGGTCTTCGGGTACAGTTTTAAATTTTTCTTTCTTCCTAGAGACCTTGGTTTATGCAAAATCCAAGGAAACAACAGAGAGGAATTCTCTGCACTCTGACCTGAATCTCTACTTCTACTCAATTTGCCTCTCCTTATCAGTTCAGTACATTCAAGTTCAGTTTAAGAGGTAGCCTTTCTGTGGTTGCACAGTTGTAGTATTTTCAAGATAGCTAGGAAGCCTGTCACTCCACCCTCAGAATGTGGAATTTATTTCCTTTGCTCTTGTTTCTTGGTTGATCCTGACACTACTACTTTAACCAAAGGATGTGGCAGAATCAAGATGGGCAGCTTCCACCTCCTCCTCAGCCGATGTGCTCTTGTAGCCTTAGCTGCTGTCTAAGATGCTCTCTCACCCTGTTGGAAACCACACAGGGGGAAAAAAATCAACCAAAACCAGCCAAGCAAACAAACAAACAAACAAAAAACCCAAACAAGCAAAACATAAGAATCCCTGAGGTATTGACTGGTGTCCAGAGCCAAGCTGTACCACCAACTCTAGCCCACCACAGTAGCCATGCTGGTAACAGAGAAACATGTTGGGCATTCTGTCTTCCGAGCCCACATCATCTGAGCAGAAACACCAATCCTGGTTCCCTTGTTGTGGACCTCAATGTGGTGTCCACACTAAATGGTACCTGTTTTCTTTCACTTTGTGCTGGGTAGTTTGACACCCAGCTGGAGAAAAGCTTTGAACAAAGAATGGGAATATCACTTCTCAGGGCAAACCCAGTGATTTCATAAAGAAACTAAACAGCTCAGCTTGGGCAGCTGAGAGGTAGTAGACAGGGCAGGTTACCAGATTTCAAAGAAGGGCCATCCTGAGCTGTAATCACAGTTTTACCCAGGTTCTGAGCTTCTTGGTTTCAGAGAATAATCCATTCCTTAGAGGCTTCGTGCCAAACACCAACATAAAGATGTTGGTTGCTAATAAGAATTCAATAAACGCTACTGTTAGGTGGTTATCAGTGCCTTTCTGGGGATGCTCTCAGTAGGGGGCTTGGTTAGGCATTCAATCAAAGAGGCAATGTCTTGCCACTGTTGGAGCCTTTGGAAAACAGGTTGGGTATAGAGGTAGAGAGGCAACTCAGTTTTTAAGTGAGCTTGCTGCCCTTCCAGAGGATACAAGTTCAGTTCCCAGCACACACATCGGGTGACTCAAAACCACCTGTCACTCCAGCTCTAGGGGTTCTGATACTCTCTTCAGACTTCCATGGACACTGGCACACACGTGTCATGTAATCACACAGACAGACACACATACACAAATATAAAAATAAATAAAGAAGACAGGTTGGGTGGTAGCAGTAGCAGGCCTGTTGTATATATGTGCTGATGAGTTTCCTCATGAGATTATGTGCTATGTTCACACAATACTTCTTTCAATTGCGTTTGTATTGAGGAGCTTTCCCCTTTCATTTCTAGCTGCTGCTCAAAACCAAGGCAAGTGTTACTGTAGCCTAACACCTCTCTACTGTGGCTCATTTACCCTCTTCATTTTGTGTGTGTGCTTGGTTTTAATTTTTGTTTTTCATCTTACCGACAGAATAGAACTTTAGGTGTAGAGTATCTGGTAAGCACCAGCATACCACTGGAGGTTCTTTTGACATAATTTAGTTTTGTTGTTTTAAAAAGCCCATTGTTTGTTTCCTTTTAAACATTATATACACATTTCCTTGAAAATAAGGAAAATGAGTCAGTTTTTAAAAACTGTAGTAGGTAAGAAATTGTGCAAGTTTCATAGTTACAAGAGTAGGATGAGGTCCCAGGTGACTGGTACAAAAATGCCGCTCCATTGAGCATCCCCCAAACTTGGTCTCACTTTGAGTTGTCACAGTCAAGAAAAGCTGACAGAACCACTGAGTACATGTCCTCTCCCTCTGTGTACACTATAGTACACCTTGAACTCAGTGAGACAGGATGGGGACCAGCAAGGCCCAACAGCATCATCTGTAAGCCTGTGCGTGATGTGCAGTTAGCTGGTAGATCCCTCAGCAGCGTTGGTCCATGAGCCACCACACCTGCCCTGGGATCCTGCCCAGGCAGTTGTGTCAGCTCAGCTCTCTCTGACCTTCCTCCTGTCTGCAGTTCTTGCCTCCCTAATGCGCTCAGCACTTTCAGCTGTTCTGTGATAGTCTCTGAGGGCACAGGGATGAGAGCCTTGCTGAAAATGTGCATCTTCTGCAGAAAAGGGCCATAGAACACTTAGAGAGGAAAAGGGCAAAAGATCAAAGCGGTTTTGGAACAGAAGAGGAAAGAGGGGGCTATAAAATTTGAATGAAGAGCCTGGAAAAAAGGAGCAGGAGAAGGTAGACAGGGCTTTGTTTGTAGTTAAGAGCTGAGAAGAGAAAAGGGAGGAGGATGGGAGCCCTTTCAATGAAGGGGCTGCTTAAAAGCTTAGGAGTTCATTTCATTGGATGAAAGCATCTCAGACTACCTAAGCTGTTGATCTCGGGTACTGAATGGAACTTTGGCATTTTGCTCTGGCACACAGTGTCTCAGTGGCTCCAGGTGTCATCCTCTGTGAAGTCTCCTGAACTCACAGAATTTAAAACAGAATTCTCCTTGCCCCATAGTTCTGATCTCACCCTGGGTTTCTTTATTATTTGTCAACAGTTGATTTTATTTGAGTTCATTATTGACTGACATTCCCTATTAGATAGCAGCTGTCTTTGTTTCTTTATACAGAGAGAATTCAGTAAATAAATGTTTGGAGAACTAATCTCAGCAGTTGGAGTGTCCAAGGTTTCCTATATGTCTAATACATACTAGGAATCAAAGATAATCAGATAGGAATTTCCCCTAATAATTTATATAACATGACTAGTTCCAGAGGGCTCACTATGTTCTAGATATTTTATATTTTGTGTTATATTTAATATTAGAGGTGATATACAATATAAATATACTAAGTGACAGGTACTGTACACACTAACCTATCGTGAGCAGCACAGAGATGCTAAATAGTGTGATGATCTGAGAACCAGGAAGAAGCAGAGTTCTAACTACATGAAGGTGGGCATGGCCTACACCAAATCCCACTACAGGAGCAGTGCTATCTTTGCATCCTACCATGTGCACAGCAATAAAATGATCTTTGTTGTTCAAACATCTTTGGGGGAACTGAGGGCCTGAATCCAAGTAGGGGTATGGGGGAATCTAGCATCCTTTCAGGCTGCATTCTTGCTTCTAGTGGATACTTGATTCAAGGTTCATCTAACTAGAAACATGAGAGAAGGGCAAGGCAAGAGAGAGCTGCACAGACAGGCATCTTTGGGGGGAAGTTTACAGAATTCAGGGGAACAGCTAGAGAGTTCTATGGAACCATGTCCTTTCTTATGTGCTCTGGGTAACCCTGTCCTAAGAGTGTCTGCCCTGTGGGGTGGCTACGGGCTGAGACACCTTGCAAGGTATCTACATGAATAGTTCTACATGAGTTTTCTTCTTAGATGAGAGGATACAGTGGTGAAAGGGGACACTACTGTCCACTTGCTCCTTCTGTTCTCAGCCCTGTGCTGTCAGTTGTCGGAGTCACATTTTCCAAGTTCACCATTACAAGAGGGAGGCTGTTCCCCTGACTCAGCTCGGCAACTACAGCAGACTTCCATTGGCCTAACCACCGAGAGTTCAGGTTTACCTGGCACAGCAACTTGTGAATCATCCCAGATAGTGTGTCTTCCTAATGCTTACTTCTCTGCTTGCTAAATCTGTTGTGACTACTCCAAATGCTGCAATCCATCATTCCTTTGCAGTACTTACAGTGTCTACCATAATGCTTATGGGCGAGGCTTATGGCACAGTTTTATCCTAGAATCACTTTTGAGAAAGTTAATGATGGAATTAAATCCATGCTCATGTCTGCACACGCTCCTGTGGCTTTCTGAGACAGACATATGAATTATAAATATGAGGGGAAGCAGGTATTTTTGTATTTATCCTGCTAGGTAGGCCTTATTCTCCTATCTTATACTTGGAGATTGAGACTTAGCATGGCCAAGGAACCTGTTACAGTCTTGTGGGTATGCAGCAGTGGCCATCTGAATCCAGGGAGCTCTGACTCCAGAGCTCATTGCACCAGCTCCTCCTGCTTGACTCGATGTTGCCTATTTAATTAATTAAGTAGTTTGGGAGCTACTTCACAGAGGAAGACGTGGATATTTACGTAAGGAAGAATAGAGCCCCCCTGATGAGTGAATAGGTTAGTCTGAGTAAGATAGTTCAAAGGCAGTATTAAAAATCTCCAGGGTTTCATTGAAATAGCAATGTAAAAAAATCCCCAGAGTAAATACATCACATTGGAAATATTACAGGCATCAGACTTTTTGGGGGGAGGGGGCAGTTATTGGATACAACGTTTTAGTGAGTTGAGGGAGGCCAAGAAAGACAGACACAGCATGGGGAGAAGTGGAGGTAAGAGGCCGGGAACCAGCCTGAAGCATCAGGAGACAGAGAAAGAACCAGGCAGACAACATGAAGACTCTGTTTGGAAATGCATGGAGCTGTGCGGTAGGAGAAGAGCATGCTGGGCGTTTGAACTCAACTTGAGGCAGGCTAAAGATATAGAAGTAGAAAGGATGAAAGGTGTTGTTTGGGGGTGGAGGAGAGATAGTCTGAGGAGGATTTGGGAAGTGTTTTTTTAAAACAGGGGTCTGCCTTCAGTGAGAACCATAGGAACATAACAAAGGAAACTGAAGCTCCAGAATGCTGCTTTGAAGATACACCATGATTGTGACTGGCACCACCACTGAAGACACACCATGCATGTGGCTGGCACCATGACAGAAGACACACCATGATTGTAGCTACACCATGATGAATCTGTCCTTCATAGGCAGGCCACCCTTGCTTCTCAGCTTCTCCCAACACTAGGTTGGAAGTGTATTCATGTACTACCTAAATCCTGTAAACTGGGGACAAGCAGAGCTGTCACAGGACTTTATCTTAAGTCACCTTTCAAGCTTCACTTATGCCCTCTCTATATAAGGACCACACTGGCTCAGGAATTTCCTAATGGTTACACTGTGGGCCATGGCAATAAAGAACTCCTAATTGATGTCAACCATGTCCTATTTCTCTTTAAAACTCCAATCTGTTTCCCTTCCTTTCCACTTTGAAGGTTGTTCTGAGCTATGTGATTACTCTCTGTTTTTCAGTCTTGGTGAAGGGAAGAGAACAGAAAGCTTCTGGCTGATGTTTATGAGGCCTGACACATTCTTGATGCTTCAAGTCTCAGTGCAGCTCTCTGCAGAGCAGCGAGAAGTGCAGACTTGAAGACAACTGGCAGAGGTAGATGTTCATACACCGCCTCTGTGAGTACACACTGAAATGTCGGTTGTCAGATGAGATGCTGCCTTGGGAGAGAGCACATGCATAACTGATTGGTTCAAGTCACTCGTTAATGAAGGTGGAGGATGGGCCATGGAGTTTCATTAAACTACCCGAACCACTTTGTCATCTATCTAAAAATCTCCACAATAAAAAGTTAAAAACCAACACACACGCATGCATTCAGAAAGCCAGGTTGTAGAGGACCCAGGGTGGTTGCTGAATGTTCACATGCAGCATCCACAAAACAACCTGGCCACGTGGGGAAGCAGTAGAGTTGATAGGATAAAAGGGTTGACTGCATGTGGCCAGTCTCTAAGGACCCTGGCCTTCAATCACTTGCTGACAAGAGTATTTCCTGAGGGTGTGTCTGACTTTTTGACATTGTGGCTCAACATTGTAATCTACAAAAATTATACTGAAGAGTCATGCAATTGAGTTACAATTTTTTTCTTTTTGAAAAAAATCGTATAATGTTTATAGTCTATGAATATATGAATTATATGAATGGGTCACATTCATAGCTGTCCTCAGCCAGATGCATCCTGGCCATATCTGCCAGTGTGAGTTGTTATTTTTCTGCCTGAAAAGGTGGCCTTCTGCTTCTTCATTCCTTTGGGGCTTCTAGTTGTTGTTTTTTGGTTGCAAGTTCACTTTCTCCCATGGGCCAAGGTAGCTGATCCATCAGGGACCATAGAATAGTGACAGCAGATACCCCAGAGCAGCACTTTTCAAATTTTGGCACAAAATCCAGTGTGTGTGTGTGTGTGTGTGTGTGTGTGTGTGTGTGTGTGTGTATGTGAGTGTGTGAGTGAGTGTGTGTGTGTGTGTGTGTGTGTGTGTGTGTGTGTGTGTAAGTGTATTTTTTTAATCATGTATATTAAGAACTGAGATGTATGTTTCTCAAATAACACTTTGCTAAATGGAAACATTCTGGTGTTTTGTTTTGTTTGAGTCTGTCCATTTTAGTTTAATATTATAAAAGATTATTTTGCTCTAATAATGTGATCTCAAGATCACTAGTGGACTATAGCCTGCTGTTTAAAAACCAAACTGGTTGGGCGGGGGAGATACACTGGGCAGGAAACTTAACATTCAAAACATCTGGTGTGGGGGCAGAAGTCTCAGGCAGCTGGAATTCATTTGTCTCTGAGAGTGGAAAAATCTTCCTTTAAGTGAGTAAAAGGTCAGTTCGGCAGCCCAGCCAAGGACTGGCTGAAATACTGCATTTTCACAGATGTGCTAATGGATGGTCGATAGGGAGAGCTCACAGACCTAGCAGGATGAGGATTCAGCTGAATTGGGCTGTTATATGTGTGCTTAGAGTTTCAGGACAGGAAAATAGAGATAGTGATCGATAGTTGTTCAGAGGGGGGCTTGTGGCAATGGGGTGAGGCAGTGAGTATTCTTCCGGACCAGACAGGCCAGAATCTGGACCCCATGAGCAACTAGCTATTGTGATTTTACTCACATCATGTAACACCTCTGGATTTCATCTTTTCTCATTACAATATAAGAACATATTTCTGTGATAATGAGATAATGTTTTTTATTACACTTACGTGTGTGTGTGTGTGTGTGTGTGTGTGTGTGTGTGTGTGTGTGTGTGTGTGTCTGGGGCGGGATGCACTTTGCCATGGAGAGCATGTGGAGGTCAGAGGACAATATGAGGGAGCCGGTCCTCTCCACCGTATGGAATGAAGGTCCTTAGGCTCGGCTGCAGCTGCCTTGTACGTGTTGACCCATCTTGCTGGCTCAAAGGAAACAATCTTAGCATCTATTCCAAAACCCAACACAAAGGTGGACCTTAATGGTTATTCACTTCTCCCGGCACACAGATCTGATAAAGTTTCCTTCAACGGCTGCTCAATCCAGTCATAAATGATCTGCAGGACAAATCTGTCACCTCTCCTTTGCCCAGAGTCTTACTGGAAAGGAGACAACTAGGACAAAATCCAAGAGACAAGCAGGAAGTGCTAAGAGACTTCCAGACTAAGTGAGTCAGAACTGTCACTTGCCAGGTTAAAGTCTCTAGTTCCTCCCTCACAGGGTGAAAAGGTGAAATAAAATCATCTACAAAAATTTTCCAGCTTATACTTTTCTTAGACATTTAGTTTCCTGGGCACCAGCTCAGACTCACAGACATTCTAACAGTGTCCTGTAGTCCTGTAGTTCAGCAGGTCCTTCCTAGTCTGACTACTGACTGGCTTCCCAGATGGCTAATCACCCACCCCTCCTCCTCTTTCCTGCATATCCTTTCCACTTGCTGAAGGGGATTCTGTTCTAATTGCTTGTCCTCCACTCAAGTCTCCACTTGCAGTCTGAGAAGTGGTGCTATCCACCAACTGTTGCAGATACCATTGTGTAAAACCTCCAGTGATTTCTCCATGACCTTCTGTGCCCACCCAAAGCATCCAAATTCCTGTTCTGAATGTCCCCTGGGCTCATTCTGACCTTACCAGGACCTTCGCATCTTCTGTTTTGTCCATCTGTCCCACTAAACTGCCAACTTGGGACAGCAGGAACAGTGTCTCATGCTACTGGAGCAGGCTCAATGCCTGGCACATGGCCTACAGAAGTCAGACCCTGAATGAACGATCAAATCCTGGGCTCCAGTCAAACAATTCCTTGTTATTTTTCTGCTGTTTGTCTAGAGATAAAATCAAGTGTACTCCAGTCCTACCACTTAGGTGCAAGGATGATTTCAAGATATCCTGTGGGCTCTGAAGAGCAAATATAATTCAGGTATCATTCCATACTCCCCTCCCCCATGATACTCTAAATCATACTGGTAGCTGTTCACTATTTCTAGGTCAACATCAATTGTATTTGATAAATTTTTCCCCATGCATCATGGAGATTGTCATGCATTCTGGGTTTACTTCCATTTATTGGGATAAGTACGTATTTTTAAAGCACTGTGTGCTTGATTATAGGTGTCTGTATATGAAGTGCTTCTTGAACCAAAGTTATGGGTAGTCAAAAGGGATATAATTGAATAATGGTCCATAATTAAGGCAAAACCACTTCAGTTAAATAATTCACTTGAAGCAGTTTTTGTGACAGAATTAATAGGTTTGCTTTCATTTCCTCTCTGTCACTGGCGTTATTTAACAATAAAACACCTGTGGCATAGTGGCAATAGAAGCCCTAGACTTGGCGATGTAGGGGTCCATGCCAGCAAGCCCTATGCAAACGTCTCATGAAGCACCAGAGAGGGCATCAAAGAAAAAGAGGCATGGATGATTTATTCATAAGCATGAAGAAGCTTTCACATCCGAGTGCTCGGGATAGAACGTGAGTAGTCTCCCCAAGCACAGGAGGACACAAACCTCTCACAGTGTTCTCTAAAGTGGTGGTCCCCTCAACACGACTGATTTTGGGGGTGCTCCTGAGTCTTTTAGGGTATCAGAAGAGATTAACCAGCTCAAGAGTTAGGGTGGACAGAAGAACCATAGGTTATCGGTTAGATATATGCTAGGAAACAGGGTAGAGAAAACCTCTTATGGTGCCTTCAACAAGACTTCTCCCACACACTTGGTATTAGAGCTTGCTTTCTTTTTTTTCCCCACCCCCAATGGTTCGATACATTCAAGACATCCCCCAGGCCTGTAGGTATCTCTTCTCCAACTCTTCTGTCCTTATTAAATTGCCTCATCTTTGGGATCCTAGCCCTATCAGGTGTGCATCAGCATGCCAGCTGGCAGAAAGAGGGGGAGAAGCAGGTAAGCCATACATGTCCAGGACAGGTGGGCAGGGACAGTGGGAAGCAGGACTACCATGTTTTGCTGATATCTGATGCTATCAGAACAAACCTCCTCCCTTTCATCTCTCTCTCAACCACAAAAGGACACTGCCCCCCAACAAAACAAAATCATTTTCTTGGAGTTTTTGGCTCACAGCTGTAATTCCAGTGCTTGGGTGGTTGAGGAAGGAGGCTGATGAATTACCTGGCCTCTTGGGTCTATATATATAGTAAGATCCTAATTCAGACACATGTAGAAACAAAAGCCCTTACAGTGCTGCTTTGTTGTGAAAGCCCCATGAAGGCTGGGGAAGAGTGAGCTGTCAGCCCTGTGAATCTATCCAGGAAACTCAGAGAAGAAAATAAAGCTGCCTCGCCGTCAGGCCTCACTCATTTCCCATTTGCAATGTGGGAAAGTAGTTGGCACACAGAAAACCTAACATCTGCTGACTAGGCCTGTGGGATCTGACCGCTGAGTCACACGGTGCTGCTCTTCAGCAGGAGTGGGCACGGAGTGGACACATTGAGCAGCCTGGGCCTTTTCAGACACCTACACTCAGATACTTGCCACACCCTAAAAAGGAATCTGAGCATGAGCCAGCATGAAGCAGAGCTAGAATTCATTAAAAGGCACTTGGAGGGGGGGGGAGGCTATGTATATTCATGTTTTCATGTGTATGGACACAAGTGTGTGTAGGTGCACAATCTGTGTTGAAGGTGAGAAGGTGACACAGGGCACCTTCCTCAGTCACTTTCTACTTTGAAGCAAGATCTGTCACTCAAACCTGGAGCTTCCCAATTCTATTAGTCGAGGTATCGTTGCTTGCTCCCCAGCATCCCTCCCCAAGATTACAGGTGGTTTGCCACACTCATTGAGCATTTGCATGGGTGCATCAGTCCTCAGGATCGGATCGTGCCACTCTTAAAGGGCATAGCATTTTAAAGCACAGGGTCAATAGAAAGAGAGGCACTGGGAGGTTGTGGTGGAGGAGGTTAAGGGGTGACAGGAAAGACATACCCAAGGGTGAGTGTGGGCTTCTCAAAGGACAAGTTACATCAAGTTATAATAGCCACATGTAGAATTTTTCAAGTTTTGAAGTCATCCCTTTAGAGGGTTGTTAATGAATTTAACACAGGGTGGGTTCTTAATTTGCCCCACGCTGAGTTACAGTTGATAAGTTAAAATTGAGGTCCTGGGAGTGAAGCAAGGAAGGATGCTTTCACAGTAAATGAAAGTTTTAACCTAATTCTCAGAAAGTAACTGATAAGAGGACTAAGGCCAGGCTCGAGGTCTGATACTTTCATGCCTTATTTTTACTGCTATTTTAGCATCCTTATATGGAAATATTTCTATATGAAAGCAATACTCTGTTGGCAGCCTTCGCAGTAATGTTATTGTGCTGGAATTCTACAGAGTGAAGAGCCCCCACAATGTCTCCTTTCTTTCAGTTCTGCCTCACTCTCCCAGTACTAGACACACAGACACAGCGCCTCTGTGTGGACATATTTAAAAGGAGGCAACTTGAAGGATAAGAACAAGTTCCTTCTGAAAGGGTTATTTCAAGAGCCATGAGCTTTAAACTCTCTCTAATTTGTGTCTTCTGGACATCTGAGGGCCCAGTGCTAGACACACACGACACAGCTGGAGGTTAACAGGAAACAGGATGAAGACTGTTTACCTATCCCCACCTTCCATTGTGAAATCCCCCAGTATGAAGGCAAGAGGAGGTGATCAGGGCAGTGGACAGATTTGGGGAACAGAATTCATGTCTATCATGGTTTGGACAGGTTTTCAGTGTCCCCCAAAGCTTCCTGTGCTGATGGTGCCCCACCCTCAGATGAAGAGCTACTGGCAATCAAGGATTGCCAAGAGAGGGAGATCCAGTGTTCTCCTAGGGAAGACTCCCCTAAATGGCTATTCAATCCCAAGTAGCTAGTCCTAAAATTATACAGACAAGAAACACTAATGGACTAAGCAGGTTGAATCTATATACTTTCACACACACACACACACACACACACACACACACACACACACACACACTTTAATAATACTTTAAGAATTGTGGAGGGGGAAGCTTCCCATGCTGAAATTTGGTCCCTACAGTGAGGTGTCCTGAGGGTGGAAACAATAGGACTGTAGTGTTATTCACAGGTGGTGCCTTGGAAAGTGCTTAGACTTAGATAAGGCCGTTAGAGGAGAGCCGCTAAGACAGAATCCTGGTAGATTTATAAGAAAAAAGACATGAATATAGACACATACAACACACACAGACACAGACAGGCAGAAAGACAGACAGACACACACATTGCACATGTGCACACTTGTATGCTCCCTGTCTTTCTATGTGAGGCCCTGAAGTGGCTTCGACTCTCTCAGCCAGAAAACTGTCATCAAATAAAGTCCCTAGATTTTGTTTTGTTTTGTTTTCTTTTTGTTTTTTGAGACAAGGTTTCTCTGTGTAACAGCCCTGGCTGTCCTGGAACTTGCTTTGTAGACCAGGCTGGCCTCAAACTCAGAGATCCTCCTACCTCTGCCTCCCTAGTGTTGGGATTAAAGATGTGTGCCACTAGCACCACCAGGCATGGTCCCAAGATTTATGACACTAAAACCACTATAAGACAAACATAGCTCTGACCTCACAAAGGACAATAAGAGACAGATTAATCTAAAGCCAAATGTGAGTGACCATGCCTCAGACACACAAATTTAGTTTACCCCAAATTCCATGTTCCAAAGAGGCAACAGAACAAAACAGCAACAGAACAAAAGGAAGTCAGAAATGAAAACACTTTTTGAATACATTGGTGGATACATCAGGTGGGCAGGTTACAGAAAACAGAGAAATCCTGCTAAAGGCCTCTGTGTCTCAGACCGACAGCTCCCAAATCATGACATGGAGACTTATTACTAGTTAATGAATTCCAGGCCTTAGTTTAGGCCTGTCACACTAGCTCTTATAACTTATTTTAACCTGTTTCTCTTCATCTGTGTTTTGCCTTGGGGCTTTTTATCTTTCTTTCATTCTCTATGTCCTACTTTTCCTGCTTCTTCCATGTCTGCCTGGCTGGGTGGCCCCAAGTGTCTTCCTCACTTTCATCCTTGTTCTGTCTCAGAGCCTAGATTCCTCCTCCTCCTTATTCTCTCTGCCCACCAGCCCCACCTATCCCTCCTCTGCCTAGCTATTGGCCATTCAGCTCTTTATTAGATCAATCAGGTGCCTTAGGTAAGCAAAGTGAAACAAATGTAACACATCTTTACATAGTTAAAGTAATATTGCACAACAGGCCTCATATATGTCTGGTGACAATCTTAGCATTTGGGTTGGTAGAAGCTAGTGGTGTGCCAACTTAATACATCCCATAAGGTTTGATGTGACAGTCACAGAATGTTAGGTCAGACACAGGTGCAGACAATGGATGGTAGGGGAATAAAGAAAGCCCAAGATAAGGTGGCTGTGGACCTGCAATGTTCCAACCGTCCACAGTCACTGAAGTTCTAATCAGCCAATCAGCCTTTGGAGAACATACAGTGTAAAGTGTCACTTATTTTCTGTTTCTTTAGTTTACAATGTAGAAGAATGTGAGCAAGAATAAAGCTCATGTACCGACAAGGTTAGGCTGCCTTAGGCATTTTGTTACAGAAACAAAAGCAGATTAATATAGTCCCTGTATGTAAATGACCCCAGACCCTCTCACATAGAAGATTTTCACCGCCATCAAACTGTGTAGAGCCTTCTACTTCCATCCCCCAGAACTGGGAGAAATGAATTTCATACAGGGACACAATAGACTTTGATCATGCTCACCTCCCCATTAACCTCTACTGCCCTCCCTCATCTCCCTTCCACTCTATCTGGATCCCTTTTTTCCCAAGTCCTTCTCCTGTTTCCTGTCCTTTCCTTTCCTATTATTAAAAGTAATAATACCCACTAAGATTAATTAGAGTTGCTTGCACAAGCATGGGCATGGATTTTATTTACTGAAGCATGAGCAACAAAGCAGTGGCTGCAATACTGAATTAAAAAAGTGACTCTCCCATGCTCAGGATCCATTAACTGCCAGTAGCTTTTCAGGTAAGGGTGGGGTCCCTGTGCCCCTCCCCAACCCTGCTGGGATGTCAACAGGTTATACCTAGTGAAGTTAACTGCAGTCACTGTGAGTTCATATGTGCAACAGTCATTTCATGTTCAAAACAGGGTGCTTCACAGCATTCTTCCACTTCCTATTGCTTTTAAATTCTTTCTGCTTCCAGAATGTTCTTTGGACTTCAGTGAGGGGTGCAGTTGGCAGGGATATAAATATCCTAAATATCCCATTTAGGGTTAATCATTCAACAGTCACTCTTACCACTTTGGTAAGTTATGAGGCTGCATTAACCACTGCATATCATATAAACATTCAGAAGGCAATTTGACAACATGTCCATTTATTAAAACAACAATAATAGGTTCCCCTCTCCCCCATGGCTTGTGACCTCTTAGTCATGGGCTTTCAACCAGATTTAAAGTAGCAGGCATGAATTCCCTCCTGTGGAATAGGCCTCAAATCTAATCAGAAAGTGGTTGTTTATCTCCATAATAGTTATGACTCTATTGCACCAGTGAGCAGATCATGCTTGGCAAATGGGTATTGTGGCAAGCAGGGGTAGTTCACAGGGAGTAAGCCAGTTCCACACCAGCTTCAGAGCAATGGAATTTCCTTGCTTCTGATCTATCTGGTCCCTAGAATCTTGTAATGGTGGCCTGAAATAGCAGAGACCCATACGAAAGACAATGGAACACATTTGGAAATGCTGTAGAGGCACATGAGCCATGCTAATTTAGGGCAAGAAGACAAATGAAACATTTCCCCAGAATTAAGTAGAAACAAAATGGCACGGATAACAGAAAAGCCAAAATGTGCAAACCCAGGAATCCAAATTCATGAAATAGAGACTTCTAGACTGAAAAGACAGAGCAAAAGCTGTGATTAAATTTGAGTAGAAAATTACTGTTATTTCCCTCTTCATACTATTTCTTTGCTCCCCCCCTTCAGCTGATCATAGAATGTGCTGCTTACAAGCTCATAAAACTCAAATTAAGTACAGAACATAATTCAAACAAGAAAATCCTTTTAGATGTCCTCTTTTCTTTGCCTTCTGAAGGAGAAGATCTTACACAACTACGGGAGGAAGCCAGGCTGGAGGTCAGAAGTGGACAGTGGGACTCTAATTGTCAAACACACCAGATGGTCCTCTGGTGGAGATACAGTTTCATAGGCTAACTTGTTTGCTCTTAGCTTTCCTTCATATTCATGGTGGGCAGGTATCATGGTGATACCTTGTTAACACTGTAACAAATAAAGCTTGCCTGAAGATCAGAGGGCGGAGCTAGCCACTAGCTAACCATAGAGGTCTGGAGGTTTGTACAGATAGATAGGAAGTGAGATGGATGGATGGAGAGAGAAATATAGGTGGGAGGAGACAGGAATTCTGTCTCTTTTCAGTCTTAGGATTTCATAGAGGTAAGAGCTCTAGAGGCTAGCTGCTTTGCTTCTCTCACCTATTAGAACTCATGTTACAGGCGGAAGCCATTATCACTCCACCTGAGAAGACACTGCCTCTTTACACATATGATTTGCCTCATCTCATTAATGTGGGTTCCCAGACAGACTGCACTTCTTAAATTTTTGTCAACTCATACAAGCTATAGTCAACTATTCTGGGAAGGGGGAACCTTAAATGATGTGTCCTCACTAGATTGGAGTATTAGGCAAAATTTCTTGATTAATGATTGATAAGGGAGTGTCCAGCTCACTAAGACAGTGTCACTCCTGGGCAGGTGGTCCTGGGTTAGAAAAGAATGCAGGTTGAACAAGCCAGGAGGAGCAAGCCAGTAAACAGTACTCTTTACTGGTCTCTGCTTCAGTTCCTGCCTCCATGTTCCTTCCTTGAGTTCCTGTTCTGACTTCCTTCAGTGATGGACTGTGCAAGTCAAATAAACCTTGTTCTCCCCAAGTTGCTTTTGGTCATGGTGTTTTATTACAGCAAAGAAAGCAAACTAAGACAAAGAGAGTATCTAAGCATGTAATGGTTAATTCTAGAATCCTCTAGAATCCTTACAAAAACTTAAACAGTCTGGGGCTTGAGCTTATGTGATTAATGAGAAAAAAGATAGAGTCTGGAGGCTGGAATACTGATAAATGTGTGAGTTTCCACAGTGAAAATTCTAGACTTCCTGTCCCAAAGAACCTTTGGTTTCCATGGATGATCATCAGGTTACCTTAAGGTCAAATGGGACTTCCTACAAAAATCCTAACTGGAAAAATAACTTGTAACAACTGATTTATCAATGGCATGTAAGTGCATGGCAGAACAGTATGGCAGGGAAGTTGTACTGGTTTAGCCACAGTTTCACTGAAGTAAAATTATCAGACGATTACATTTTTCATGGCTGTGAGAAGTTAACTGACTCTCTGAGTTACATGTTGGATCACACAAGCCACATCTTATGATTCTAGCATGACTGTTCTCTCCAATGGGTCAGGGTTTCCCAACAGTCTTCAAGATTAATCCTAAAGTCTGGTTTCTCTGATCTCTGATATTCTCCCATATTTAATTAACAAGTAGTGTGTGCTGACAGGTATTAGACACATTTGAGAAAAAAGACAGGGTGCCCCCTGTACAAAAAAAGCAGAGGGGGTAGACACATCTACTTCCTTACTTCCACTCAAATAGCATCTCCACCACTACTAGTCACATGCCCACCATCCCATACTGATGCCAGGGCCATCGGTGTACCTCCTGTCACTTCTCTGTCAGGTCAATGTCTGTCTAACCTCAAAAGGTAACTTCTTAGAGTAATGCAACTTCCTGATAAGGAACAATCTTCTGGAATCTTTTGCTGATTATCATTTCATATGATTTGAGAGACCCTGTGAACTGGGTGCCATTACCCTGCCACACTTAGAAAGAAGGAAAACAAATTGTCCTTGGAACTAAAGGAAAATGTAATGGTGGGAGTGTGTGGTAGAGATGCATCATTCACATTATGAGCCATGAAGCAGAGAGGATGAAAACACATCTAGCTTCCCACAACCCCTTTCAAAGACATGCTCCCGTGACCTAAAAATCCCCTGTTAGTCTCCCCATATTTTTTATTATAAATTTTTATTTAAATTATAAACAATCTTATTTTACATGTCAATCCCAGGCCTCTCTTTCTCCTATCCTCCCATACCCCCCAACAACACCCCAATCCCACCTCCCTGTTTCTCCATATTAAAGTTTCATCCCTACCATTTGAGATCACCCTGGAGACCAAGTGTTTAAGGGACTGGACTTTCAGGAACATCCAAGGTACATAGATGGGTGTGCAGTGCCCAACTATGCCTATGATGCCAGCTCCTTGGGACACTTAGGCAGGAAGGTCACTACAGACTGGGGATTTCTGGGTAGCCTGGACCACATAGCAAGATTCAGTCTCTTAAAAATAAACAATAAATTCCAAACTGTAGTATACTGCAAAGAGAAATGGCAGGTTCCAGGTAGCCTGACTGCTGATAACTAATCAATATACTGTTATCTAAAGAAGGAACATCAACAAGAGTGGGACTGCACAACCATGTGAATTAGCAAAGGATGGTCCTTGAAGTGAATGTTGCTGATGTCATTTAACGTGTGGGCCAAAGATGGCCATCACAAGGTTGGATAGCCCAGTAGGTCACTAGCATCTGATAAAACCAAATTTAGAGAAGCCCTCTAAATTTTTGCTCTGGTGGCCATGACCACTATGTGGCTTTGTGTTGCAGTCTCTTTTGACTGTGAGTGTTACAGGCTGAATGTTTGTGTTGCCTTTTCCATAACTCACAGGTTGAAACTGAATCCTCAGTGTGATTTGGTTGTGGATGGGCTATTGGGAGGGGATTAGGTCATGGGTAAATGACATTAGTGTCCTTTAGAGAAGGCACCTCAAAGAATTCGCTTGTGGCTCCTCTCATGGGAGAATGCAGCTTCAAGATGTGATCTATGATCTAAGAAACAGGTCCCCACCAGACACTGAATCTGCAGGAGGCTTAATCTTATACTTCAGATTAATCTCAGCCTTCAGATCTGCAAGAAATACTGTTTATAAACCACTAAGTCTTCAATACTCTGTTTCACCAGCCAAGACACTACAGCAGTCAAATCCAGAACTCTCACAAGACTGAACATATGACCCCACTAAAGCCAATAGCCAAGTGGCAGGGCCCTTGGCCACAGTTTATCAGCCAGGAAAATGCCACTTTCAGGACAAAATCTCACTTTCAGGACAAAAACTAACAGCAAGTTCTAGTTGGTGATATACATGACTTGGGACCTAGAGTGAAAATCCAGAGAAAGATGAGCCCTGATTATTGCTCACCAGAGGCCTAAGTATCTTTGTTATTTAGTTGTGTTGATGATGTTCATGAAATTGTCAAGGCTAGGAGGGTTCTCAAGGGAAACCTAGGTAGCATGATCTTTGAACAACTATGCATTTCAAGCATACTTATCACAAGTGTGATTGATGGACAGAGCCTTTATCCCATTGTCTTTTCAAAAGCTAGACTTCCAGGACCCAAGCTGAAGCTGTGTGTTTTGAAACTCCAGCAAGAGGCCATCTATACTATGGACTTCATGTAGTTCATATTTTGCTGGAAAGTGGCTCACTTGTTCAGGTCTCATTGACTTCAAGTGTGTGTGTGTGTGTGTGTGTGTGTGTGTGTGTGTGTGTGTGTGTGTGTGTGTACATGTGCATTTTCATGGCTTTTTTTCCTCCTACTTTTGTGGTGATTCATGAAAATTTTATTGCTTATTTGACCTTGTATGTTTTATAGCAGTTCAGTTACACCATGAAGCCTCATTTATTGGGCATTTACTTTGGGTCACCTTGACCAATAAACTGGCCTTTGATGACAGAGCTCTGAGCAGATGCAGAAAGGTGTTCTCTGGTGGACAGGGTTGAGACAATGAGCTGTTATGGGAGTTATAGTCCCTTCTAATTTAAGAAAGAAAAATCATATTTGGTCACCTAATAATTCAAGAATATCTATGCTTTCAGATGCAGAAAAATTAGACAGGATTGTGAAGAGTAAAAGAATCTAGAGTTTTCTATGATGTCTACAATGTTCCAGAGGGAAAAATAGTATCAGGCTGAAGCAAATTGCTTTATTCTGTTATCTTGAGTATGTTCACTGGCACTCTTCCTTCCATTATTGACTAATTGGATATAAATCCCATTAAAGGGCACAGGATTCATTTTTTTATTTAAATGAAAGGAGCTCTTTTGCCTAGAGGAATCAGTCCATGGAGAAATCCTAACCTAAGGCTCAACATGCTTGAAATTTGCAATGAAAATCACAAGAGCCAGTCTCAGGTGACAAGCATCCACATGTCCTGAGTTAAATGTGATCTTATTTGTCTTGTCGAATATATTAGTTACTATGCCCTTGCAGTTATTTCATTGCCGGTTCCACACCCCACACAGGATAGCTTGATCTAAGAGCTTCCTTTTCCCTCCTAGCAAGTGATCCAGGCTTATGAAGGACATGTAAATGAATGAACACCAAAAGGATAATTATTGGATTTCAAACAGATGAGATTTTGGGTGGTGGAAAAATGAATGAAAAAGCACATCATGATCCAGAAACCAGAAGGCTAAGATTCCAACTGAGACTGTATTTGAACAGGGAGAATCTTAATATAAACTTTGATAAATTTGAATGTATATTTGAGAACAAACATGTATGAAACAACAATGTTACCATCCACTTATTTCATCTTCTATTTTAATGCTTTTTTCATTTTTTTATTTGAATTAGAAACAAGATTGTTTTACATGTCAATCCCATTTCCCACCCCCCCTCCTCTCCTACCGTCCCCCCCCCACCAAAATAAAACCCTACCTATCACATATCCTTTCTGCTCCCCAGGGAGGGTGAGGCCTTCCATAAGGGGTCTTCAGGGTCTGTCCTATCCTTTGGGATAGGGCCTAGGCCCACCCCCATGTGTCTGGCTCAGGGACTATCCCTCTATATGGAATGGGCTCCCAAAGTCTACACCTGTTACGGATAAGTACTGATCTACTACAGGCCGGCCCATGGCTTTCCAAGGTCTCCTCACTGACACCCATGTTCCTGGGGTCTGGATCAGTCCCATGCTGGTTTCCTAGCTATCAGTCTAGGGACCAAGAGCTCTCCATTGTTCAGGTCAGCTGTTTCTGTGGGTTCATCTTGTATATTTTGTGTAAGACAAAAGAAACAGGAAAAAAGTCTGTCACAAAAACGTTACAACGTTAACTGTTGTGCTGGGGAGATGCTTTAGTTAGACTGAAGTTATCCACAGCTTTGAGAGGCAGCACAGCTGGTAAAGTTTGAAGTCCTGGGCTTGGATATCTCATGTGAAAGAGATGAGATACTGTGGCATGAATCTGTATTTTCAGTGCTGTGAGGAGCGCATGTGTGCACATGTGTGCATATGTGTGATTGCCATGAGTGCTTGTGGAAGTCAGAGGACAACTTTTCCTTATCTTATTCTTTAATTTTAAAATTATGTATGTATGTATGTATGTATGTATGTTTGTATGTATGTTTGCGTACTACATATGTAGTGGCTGAAGAGGCCAGAAGGTGGCTTTGAATAGAATTACAGATGGTTGTGAGCTACCATATGGTTGCTGGGGGGTTGAACCCAGGTCCCCTGGAAGAGCAGACAGTGCTCTTAACCAGTGAACCATCTCTTTAGCTACCTTTTTGTTTTTGTATTTTTTAATTAAAATATAATTATATCATCTCCCTTTTCCTCCCTCCAACACCTCCCATTTACTCCAACCTTACTCCCTCTTGAAATCACGGCCTCTTTTTCTGTAGTCGTTGTTGCTATGTATAGTAGCCTAAATATATCAGTACAACCTGCTAAGTCTGCGAATGTGTATGCGGGATGATCGCTTGGTATCGGATAATCAACTGCGTGGTCCATCCTTGGGGAGGACTGTTTCTTATGCTCTCGGCATTCCTTAGTTGCCCAGAGTTCTTTGGTCTTGTGAGTTTTTATCACTTTTGTGTTAGCACAACCATTGGTACTGGATTTCCTCAGGTCTTGTTTGGGCAGCAATATTGTTGGGATAACAGAAGGATAACTTTATTGTCATTTCTAGGAGACAAAAATCTCTCAGGAGATTTCCTGGTTTTCTGGCTTTTATAATTTCTCTGTCCCCTCTTCCAAGATGTTCACCTAAGCCTTAGATGTAGGAATTGTGTTGTAGATGTATCCATTGGGGCTGGGACAGCCATGATCAGTTGTTTTCTGCATTCTGACCAGTTATGGTTTTCTGTATGGTATCCTTCTGTTGTAAAGAGAAGTTTCTTTGATGGGGCCTGAGGACTACACTGACTTGTAGGGAAAAGCATGGATATTTGTGATGCAGTTAATCATTATTCTGGTTTAGTGAATGAGTATTAGTTTCTTCTCTAGAATTCGTGACCTAATTAGCCCTGAGTGTTTGACCAGGTCTGCAGTACCACAAATGATTTCCCTCCTGTTGAGTGGGATTCCATTAAATCTCATTAGAGAGTATTAGTTCATGAGATAGGAATGCTACTAGTATGCCCTCAGGGTTACTGTTCCATGCTGATATCATCATAGTTCATAGGCATCATAGCTGGGTAGGACTGTTTGTAGTTTCCCACTCTCAGAAGCTTGCACAGTGCCTTCTGGTACTGGAAAAACTAGTCCTCAGGGAAGAGGCTTTCGGGTCAGACCCAACTCAGATACTCCAGATCTTGTGTCTGAAGTATGTGGTCCTTCAGCAATAGGGACTGACCTTCTATCTCTAGGAGGCCACAAAAGGCAACAGCAGTAGTGATATCTTTTGGGGAGTCTCAGACTTTCCTGACAACGACTCAAAGGGACTTTCTTTATATTGTATTGGGTTTTTATTAGGTAGTCTGTGGCTCTTGGGGACACTATTATCAGTCCAAGTGGATCAACATCATTTGAACTACATATGTATACATACAGACTTATATGTATTGTGCATTCAATACCTCCTTAGTATTATTTACTCCCCTTTCTGTATTGATACCTCCCTAGCCAATCACTTAGTCTTACCTATTTCCTCCTTCAAATCATTTATATTCTTCTGTTCTCCTCTCTATTGATCTCCCAACAAGGAAGTTGGTTTTCTCCTTCCACGATGCAGGCCTCAGACATCAACCTCAGGTGGTCAGACTTGGTGGCAAGAACCTTTACCCTCTGAGCTGCATCGTTAGCTCAGTATCTTTTAGTTATACAACAGCACGCATAGAGCTAATAAGAAGGCCTTCTTCTGGAATATCTTCTGAAGAAACTGCCCGAGACATCTACAATGAGCTCTTCGGAGTAAAAAGGAGTGTAATCTAAATAATGATGCAAGTCCAACATTGTAAACATGGTGGTTTATCACCATTGGTATGTGCCAGAGTCCTCCATCAGAAATACATAGTACTACAATGTTCTGACAGGTGTGACCTCACCACGTACTAATTTTCAACTTCATTATAACTGCCTGAGATGACCATGGCATATGCTATCCACCAAAGACTTGGATGCTGTCAGGTAATGCACAATACAGAAATACACTCCCACACTGTCCATTTGTTTAAATCAATACATGCTGAACTATCCCTTCCCAGGCACACTAGAATCAATACCAACTATCAATCACACACTTGGGCCAATCTTTCATCATCTGTCACATTCTATAACGGTATGTGCCTTTCTCCAGTAATATGCATGATGATGACGCCTATAATGAAACCCACAGCAAAGTGCAATTGGGCGTTTCATATACGATGTAGCTCACATAAAGCAGCCAGTGTGACACTGGGGACTGTGGGGCACACACACATGGGCATGGCAGACAGGAGGGAACAGCTAACAGTACAGGACCAGAAAGCTGGCCAAAGGCATTTGCAAGGCATGTAAGTGACTCTGTCAACAGCTTGCCAGTTTTCCTTCCTTGCCTCTAAATTAAAGTCTGTGGAGACTGAACCCCCTTTTCCTGTCCTCCTTGCAGCTATCTGGAACCAGAATGCCAGGGTTCAAGTCCAGTTTTGCCTTTTCCTTCCTATGTGTCCTTGGGAAGTTCATGTCGACTGGATTTGCAGATCTGTGAAGTGTAACTGCTTAGCATGTCTTGAGGATTAAGTGAGTTATTGTTATTTCCTGTTGTCACAATAGTTCTGTTGTCTAGTACAGTCATTGTGAACAGGGGTCAAGGACACATGACTGACAGTTATGGATTGTATATTTTGGAGGACAGGTGAGTCCTGAAGTTAACTCTGGAGATTGGGCAGTCCAAAACCTAGAAGTCTACAATACCTAAGTCATCCCTTGGCCAGGGAGTAGGATGTTGACACCCAGATTGCTGAGTTCCAAGGTCATCAGCACTGCCGCCCACGAAAGGCTAGTCTGGGGCCAAGAATAGTTCAGACATTCTTTCCTTCCTCTTGTGGTACCCTTACATTTTCCTATGCTTAGTTTTCTCAGGTCTGGATCTACTCACACAGGCTGTGATTCAAGCCCCGTTCTCCTCTGAAATGTCGATCCATGGCTGGAATGTATAATCTTGCCAGCCCTCAGTCAGTTATATCTCACAATTATCAGAAGGTGATAATCACGGGTCCGGCCATGCTTGTAAGTTTCTGCTGAAAGGTTTCTGCTTTGGGACTCAAGGGAGACTCTGAGGCAGACTGTCGTCTTGGGTAAAGAAATTTATTAAAAGAGTTATTTATGTCGCAGACAGACAGGCAGACAGCAGGGAGGCAGGGCTTCTGAGGAGAGTTCAGGCTCGTGTGGCAGAGTACAGCTTCCTCTTATAGAGTTCAGACTAAGCAGGGAGGCTTCATGCCACATAGTCGATGAGTGGCCTATAGTATGTGCCTTCAGTCAGGCTGTCTCACAGTCAGTTGTGAGTGGGGGGAGGGCAAGACTAGAAAAATAACTTATTTTGGAAACCAAATTACTATACTTTCCAGGATTCGTCACAGCTTAACCAAAATGGAGGAGCTTTGGGAAATGGTGTAACCCTGACTAACACCTACTATTTGATTTAGTACTCAATACTTACTCTCCCTTTATTAGCCTGGGGTTGGGGGAGCTAGAACAATGGTTCAGCAGTTAAGAACCAGTACTGCTCTTGCAGAGGATCTTTGTTTAGTTCCCAGCCCTCAAATAAGAGGTCTCATAGCCACTTATAACTCCAGCTTCAGGGACTCTGACACCCTCTGCTGGCCTCTGTGGGAACTGCATGCAAGTCCACAAGTCCTCTGTCACACATCAACCCACATAATTCAAAAAGAAAATCTTTTAAAAAAAGAAATCTTTCAGTCTTTGTTTCCCTAACAGTGATTCAATTTTCCCATACCATTTTTGGGGATTCCATCAGGCTCTTGTTCAGTGAAGGACATCTGGCTGAAAACTGGGGTGCTCGTTCTGAGTTACTTTTGGTCTTTTGAGCATAGTGGTGACTAATTACACCCTTGTCTAGCTAAAGCAAAAAATTCCATGTCAAATGCAGAAAACACTTCTGTAAATCATAATTATTCCCCATTTTCCTCAACTTAGTAATAATAATAATAACAACTCAGTTACAGTCAGGTTTGCAGAGATTCTATTTTGAATGGGAAGCCCAACTTAAAAAGTGTAGCATACATCCACCGTGGAGCCCTACTTTAACAGAAAGTGCATTTTCCAATGCAACACAAATAGAAAGGGCACGGTGGTGACTTGGTGACAGGGTTCCACTCCACTCCCTGAAGTGGTTTTGTGTGGTCTATGATGGTTTGACAAGATTGTTCAACTATTACTGTTTAACTGGACATTTAATCAAAATTCGATTTTAATGCAAAATATTTTAAGCAGGTCAGGGATAGGTTTCCTACAAGTAAGAGGGGTGGTGTGGAGGACACAGTCCAGATAACAAAACTGAGGCTGTGTCAGGAGGGCCTGGTGGGGGCCAAGACGGAGAGATGTTAGCTTGAGGAGTTGTTGTTAAGCAAGGGAGAAAGGACATTTGGAGGATCCATCGTCCACTGTAAATGCTTTCTTTCCAAATTCACCTCTAAATTTTCTGCCAGTTATCTGTCCCTGACTCCTTGGGACTGTTCTCTCTCACCATCCTAAGCAAGGAAACTCGTCAGTCAACTTAAACACGGAGTCCATAAAGAACAAAGAGCTTTATTTGGAGTCTGAGGACGGAAGGGCTGTAAGACAGAGTGGTGGCTTACACATCGAAACGAGCTTAATTAGACAAGGTAATTAAAGTTGTTCAAAGAGAAACTCCCATTGAAGTTAGAAAAGAATGTCAAGTCTACAAGACTGGTGGAAGATGAGAGTAAGTGCACAAGCTCACAGTGAAGCATCAGAAAGTCCAGTCTGATAAAGGGTTGATGCACTTCTTGACACAATGGGTACAACCCAATTATCTGGATGCCTGTAGGCAAATCGAGAAAAGCTCCGGTGCCCAGAAGAGCCTGAGATGTGTACAAATCCTGCTTTTGGGGCTGAGCCTCCTGCCCCCACAGTTTTCTTCTGTTTCTGTGTATGTGATAAATTCTCTCAGGTAGTTCAGGCCTCAGCTTCCCATGAGCTGGGGATCACAGATGTGCATCCCCATTCTGGCCTCCTGTTTTCTTTAGCAGAGCTTCCTTTGACTTTCCTGCCACCATTTTCTTCCCAGGGCTGTGGCTGAGTTGCATCTGAAATGCTTTATGAAGGGTCACCCATACAATTTTCAGAAGAGACTTGAAGAGGCAGCTGTGCAGGACAAAAGGAAGAGTCGGGGGAGGGGGAGACCAAGGAAGGAAGGAAACAGGTGTTGAGACTATATTGCAGCAGGGAGACTTTCCTGGCATGAAGGTCAAAGGCTCTCCTCGGGCAGCTTCACTTTAGACTTTTATGGGGAGTGTCGATGAGTTATCAGCAAAGTAGCCTGACAGTTGGTATGGTATTGTCATGGGGGAAGTCTATGTCAATCATCTGAGTAAGAATTCATGGAAACAGCTGACTTCACAATGGGAGGGGGGGATATGAGCAGGAATGGGAGGGTCCTGTGCCTGGTGCTTCCCCAGATAAACAAGGGGTCACTCTGAATCTTATGAAATCATATTTGGAAGGCTGATTTCTTTGCTAACACCAAAGGCTGCAGAATTTTGGAAAACAAAAGACTCAGAGGATTAACTGTCAGAAGCTGGGCTCAGGTAAGTACAAGCCTATCAGAGTCTAGTTTACAGACAAAAACCGATCCCTGTATGAAGAAGGGATGGCACATATCCTGGGAGGGGACTGGATAACTCTCGACTGGGGTTCATGCCTTCAAGGTGGTTAGGGCATTAAATGCTGGTCTGCATTGGGCAGGTCCTGCTAGTGAACAGTGAGCGGTGGGGGCTAGAGTAGCCTGGAAAACACATGCTCACCCAAGGCAAGAGCTGTCCCTCAGCTTCGTATGATGGAGTGCAGGCCTGATGTTGAATGGAACTGCATGTTTTCCTGAGAAAGTGGAAAATCAGACTTTTAAGTGGAATCTAAAGTATTATTTTTAATTAAAAATTAAAGTTAACATGCTAAGTAATAATTTCATTATGGCAAGTAAAATCCACTCTGAAAATAGAAGCCAAGGCTGGGGGAATGGCACAGTGGAGAATGCTCTTGCCTAGCAATGTTGAAGACTGGAGTTCCAATCCCCAAAACCCACATAAAAAGCCAGGTGGGTATGACAGCCTGCTTGTAAATTCTAGCTTCTGGAAGTAAAGACAGGATTCCCAGAGCAAGGTGGTTCAGTGAGAAACCCTTCTTCAGTATATGGTGGTGGAGAGCGATCCAGGGAGTCAGTCACTCTGCATCAACTTCTGGCCTCTACACGAATGAGCATGTATACGTACCCCGCCCTGACACACATATGAACATACATGCACACATATACACCACATACACATACATTTGCACGTTGGTGCTCTGCCATTCTCTTTATGCAAAGTACATGTTTTCCAGTTACAACCCACAGATATGAATTAGTTCCTTCAAGATGAGGAAGGCCCAGCAGGTATTCCATGTTATAAGGGGAATCCATGACAGAGGGGCTAACAGAATCACGAGGGTCACCCAGCTGGTAAGTTTCATGGCCCAAGTTGGAAGCCAGCAATCTGTGACTACAGCTGCTCTTGCTGTTTCTGCACAGCCTGGGCCCAGTCTCCTCTTCTATTAATAGGAAAATGGGATTGTCATCCTTTTTCTTCTTTGCAGTCTGACATTCTGGGCAGCTTCTCTAATGCGATTTGCAATTCCAAGGAAGAAGCAGGCAAGCCTGTGAGTTCTACTCCAGTTCACTCAGTTTAGAAAATAAGCTGTTACATTCACTCTCAAGATGGTTGGCTGATTTATTTTTCAAGCCGCTGTCTCCTTCTGGTGCAGAATCTAAAATGACAGTTGGGACCTCAAGAGAGACAAAGATAGAAAAAGACAAAAAAAATCATTTTACTGAGCTGATGGTCAAGGAGCAAGACAAATCAATTATAAATAACAACTGTTTTTTTTTTTTAACTCATTGAGCTCCCTCTTCTTTTATTTATAATAAAAATAAAGTCAAATTGTGGGTGACCAGAGAGGGAATAAACTTTAATTTCTACAAACATCTCTTCAGCAATCACAAGTAATAGAGGCTGTCAGAGCTCAGGTCCCAATGCCCCACAGAAAGGTGCCTTAACACACTGAGTACTTTGAACAGTGCATTGGAAGGCCTCAGAGAAAAGGTCTTTCTGACATCCCTCCCTCCCCTCCCATCCTCCTTTCTTTCTTTTCAGAGAAAGAAAAACTAGAATTTTTTTTCTATCCTCAAAATGGATCACAGAATCTAGGCCCACCCCACTGCCTCAAGACAGGCATAAACATTAGAAAATCACATTCCCTTCTCTTCCCTCATCGGAACCTAATGTGGGATAATGCTCTTGTTCACTGAAAAGATATGCCACTCATATTGGTTTAATAAAATGCTGATTGGCCCAAGCCAGGCAGGAAGTATAGGTAGTGCTACCAGACTAGGAGACTTCTGGGAAGAGGAAAGGCAGAGACGGAGTCTCCAGCCAGATGAAGAGGAAGCAAGATGAGAATGCCATACTGAGAAAAGGGACCAAGCCATGTGGTTAAACATAGATAAGAATTATGGGTTAATTTAATTGTAGAAGTTTGTTAGAAATAAGACTGAGCAATAGGCCAAACAGTTTATAGTTAATATAAGCCTCTGTGTGTTTATTTGGGACTGAACAGCTGCAGAATGGACAGGACAGAAGCCTTCATCAACAAGAACCCTCCTCCCAGGGACCAATGCCCCATGCTGCACGTGCAGCCACAGAGAATCTGAAGACAAGGGCCTTTATGGACTTTCCCTTCAGTCTGCTGCCATTGTGCCCTCTCACCCAATTATATTTCTGCTTAGTGGTCTGTTTTCCATTGAGCCCAGATATAAACATAGACTTATTCTGAGTCTACAGGTCATCATTCTGAGGGACCTTATGTTATATAAAGTTTGATCAAATACATTTGTTTTGCTTTTTCTTGCTAACCAGTATTTTGCTGTAGAAATGTTGACCGTGACCCTGTTGTAATCTTAAAAAGTGGCATGTAAAAAGACACCATGGACAGAGCTTGAATGGAGGAGGTTTTTTTTTTTTTTTTTTTTTTTTTTTTTTTTTTTTTTTATTACAAACAAGATTGAATTACAATGACAATCCCAGTTCCCTTCTGAGTGGAGGAGTTTTTTTTATCATGGGGGGGAAGTGAATGGGAAAAGGAAGGGGGAGAGGGGAGACTGGCCTCTGGGGACAGGAGCAACAGAAGAGAAGAGGAGGCAGGCAGGGAGGGAGGGAGAGAGGAGAGAGAGAGAGAGAGAGAGAGAGAGAGAGAGAGAGAGAGAGAGAGAGACACAGAGAGAAAGAGAGAAGAGAGACAGAGAGAGAGAAAGAGAGACACACAGAGAGAGAAAGAGAGAGAGAGAGAGAGAGAGAGAGAGAGAAAGAGAGAGAGACAGAGATATGGGAAGTGCCAGGGCGCTTTTAAAGGGAGCGTAGTGAATGTGCACAGGTGATGCTCTTTTGGCTGCAGCTGAGTTCCTATCAAGAACAGGTTGGTATAGATGCCTGAATACTAACAGGTACCACACCTCCCCCCAACTCTAAACTCATTGTCTGATTTATCTGGATTCTCAAAAAAAAATCAACATAAAACCAAACTTTTGGGGGGGGTATTATTTTTCCAGACAAGTGCTTGCTATGTAGCCCAGGCTAGCTTTGAACTTGTGACCCTGCTGCCTCAGTTTCTGAGGATTGAGAAACAAGGCTTGTGACACCTATGATATCTGGAATAAAAGGGTTTATTAGGCTATTGCAGGTGGTAGCCAGAAAGAAAAGACCGGGCTCTGAGATAAGTTCTTATGCGTACTGGCAGCAGGCTATGTTGGAAAGTGTTCAGTAGGCCAGATATAAGAATGTAGTGGACATATCTATGGCAATATCTATGGGCAGGGGGTTAGGAGGAATCGGTCAACATAGGGTGTCTCCCTTGATTGCTATTCATATTAATTTTGGGACAGAATCTCTCACTGAACTGGGAGCTCATGGATTTGGTCAGATAAAGTCAGTGATGGGAGTGTTGGGCCATTCAAGTAGATTAGTTTTTTTTTGTTTGTTTTTCAAGACAGAGTTTCTCTGTGTAGCTTTGGAGCCTGTCCTAGAATTAGCTCTTGTAGACCAGGCTGAACTCACAGAGATCCTCCTGCCTCTACCTCCTGAGTGCTGGAATTAAAGGTGTGCGGCACCACCGCCCAGCTTAGATAAGTCTTTTAAGGTGAGAAACATGGACCTAGGAGTCAATTTGGCAGCGGGAGATTAATGAGAAGCATCTAGAAAAGACCTTTTCCTTTGGACTATAGAGTATTTTTGTGGCAACATCTCTTTCATGAAATCACAGACTTGCTTGAGATGGGGGTGGTGGTGACACTGTTCTTTTCACTGTAAAGAAATTATTTTACTAAAGAGTAGATTTTCCTAACAGCTTTAATAAGTGCTTGACATATGTAAGAATCTTCTTTGGTTGCTGAACTGTCTAAGGCTACAGGGAAACACAACTGTGTCCTCCTATTATGATTTCAAAGAGTGAAAAATTATGTCCTCAAGGAAGGTAGCACAATGACCTGTACCAGCACGGATGCTGAAGATGGTTACAAAGCTTTGGAAGGTCTTTAATGTCCTAGAATTATGGGGTCCTCAGTTAGCTACTTTGGTTTAATTTTGTGAGGATGAAGAACAGTTCTATTTTCCTCCTCACTGGGGGCTAAAGAGACAGCTCAGCCTGGAAAGCAATTGTTCGACAACCCAGGTTCAATTTTTGGGACCCTGTCAAAAGTAGAAGTAGAAAACTAACTCTACAAAGTTATCCTCTGACTTCCACAGAGGTGACACATGTACCACCCTCCCACATCATATCACATACACAGTAAGAATAGTCAATACAAACTTAACATGGTGGCACAGGTCTTTAAACCCAGAACTCAGGAGGCAGAGTTCTGTGAGGTCAAGTCCCGCTTGGTCTACAGAGTGAATTCCAGGTCTGCCAGGGCTACAATGCTCCAGGGAAATGCTGTCCTTTGAAGCAAGGAGAATGGACCTCAGTTCCACAGCAACATGGCCTCAGTGTCAATGTTCAACATCTAAGAAAATCTGGAAATACTTTCATCCGCTGATCACATCAAATTACCCCTAAGACCCACACCATTTTAGAATCCTTTTGTGACTGTCTTAGTTACTGTTCTATTGCCGTGAAGAGGCATCATGATCAAGGCATCACACAAAAGAAAGGAGGCTTGCTTACAGTTACAGAGGATGGGTCCACAACCATCACGGTGGGGAGCATGGTGGCCTGCAAGCAGGTGGCAAGCTGGAGCAGCAACTGACAGCTTACATCTTAACTGAGAATTCAAAGCAGAGAGGGGCTCGGGTGAGGAGACCAGGCGAGCGAGAGCCTGGGCCTGACATGGGCTTTTGAAACCTCAAAGCCCACCCCCAGTGACACACCTCCTCCAACAAGGCCACACCTCCTAATCCCTCTCAAACAGTTCCACCAACTGGGGACCAAGCATTCTTGGGAGCATTCTTGCTCAAACTACCACACTGTCCAGCCCTGACCTTTTGTCCTGTGTCTCTCTTCCTTATCTTGAAACATGCAGTCATTTTATCTTATGCCAAATAATATTTTCTTTCTTCCCTCGGTAGATCTTTACAGTCTGTAACTTCCTTAGTGAAACACACCTCTTTCCTTATATCCAGTGGGGAAGCTGTTGATCTCACCCACTGTGGCTGAGCCACTACTGCACATCAGGCACGCCCTGCCTGGCATGTCGGTTGTCTAGCACACAGGGCCCATAGTCAAGCAGGAATTTCGATGACAGTTCTCCACTGGTCATCGAGGCCCCTTTTGTCACTATGGAAGCCAACCAGAAAGGCGGGAGTTTCCAGTTCAATACCACCATAATTTCTCCATGTCCAACAGTCAAAGCATGCTCATGCCGTGTCTTCAGCAACAGGGTCTTACCTCCAGTTCTAGCACATAACCAACTCCAGTCAGTAGCCAGTCTTTATGGCTTGGGAGGTCTCAGGGGCTTCCCTGGGCAACAGCTCATGGGTGGGAGGAGCCCACTCCTGGCAGTGGCATTTTCATTTAATAATCTCATGGCCTCTGGGAATGTCCTTTCCCACCTTTTGGATCTAAACTCTCTCGGCTGTTGACTCTGTTGCTGGTGAATACTCAGTGGCTTTAAGGGACACTGGTTCTAGGATACCCTGCTTGACACTGCTGCTGGGGTGTGCAGACATATCTTTCCTCTCGATTCCTTCACTGACTTTTCATTTTAATTACCACACAGTAAGCATTAGCCTTGTTGTCCAGCATTCTGCAGACACAATTTAATTCATTTTAGACATAAGTTCCTTACTTTTAAAAATACTTTTTATTTTTTATAAGCTTTATTATTTAAAAAAAAATACTTGCCAGGCGGTGGTGTAAGTTCAAGGCCAGCCTGGTCTACAGAGTGAGTTCCAGACAGCCTCCAAAGCTACAGAGAAACCCAGACTCGGAAAAAAACCCAAAACCAATAAATAAATAAACACAAATAATAATATCACAATCTGAAACTAACAAGACTCAGAATCTCTCCATTTCATGAGCCACACAATTCTGAAGCTGTGGAGCTTCACGTTGGATTTTTACCTTTTCACTACTGAATATATTTTAATGCTCTTCCATGCCACTTTATGCATTTTATGTCCCTTCTTATATGGAAAATTTTTACTAACAGAAAGACATTAACTATCTTAACAAAATATATTTAGATTTTTAAAAATATGCACAAGCAAAGTGTCAAAGTATAGAAAGTTTTGGGCTGGAGAGATGGCTCAAAGGTTAAGAGCACTGGCTGCTCTTCCAGAGGTCCTGAGTTCAATTCCCAGCAACTACATGGTGGCTCACAACCATCCATAATAAGATCTGGTGCCCTCTTCTGGTGTGGAAGCAGAATGTTGTATACATAATAAATAAATAAAATCTTAAAAAAAAAAAAAAAAAGGAAGGAAGGAAGGAAGTTTTGCGTGCCGTGGGGAGGTGGTTCAGTGTGTGCCGTGCAAACGTGAGGATCTGAATTTGAATCTAAAGAACTCATTCAAAGCCAGATGCAAGCACACTCCCTGTAATCCCAAGGTGACATGGGAGCAGAAACCAAGAATACCAGAATCTCACCAGCCACTTGGTGTCTGCACTGACAAACAACAAAGACGCTGTTTTAAGTAGTGCTGAAAGTGTGTAGGCCACCTCTGCAGAGTTTGATTCTCTGCCACACCAGAAAGCAGTTTAGCCAGAAGGCTTTCAATTCAAACAAACAAACAAACAAACAAACAAACAACCTGTTTTTATGGTCACTGCGGTGGAACCAGCTCCGGCTTCCTCCTGCTGCAATACTTTATACACCTCTCATAGCTGTTCTAGTGCTATGTGCATAGCTTCCACTCCTTTCCACAACTGAGACCAAAACCCTCCTGCAGCCATTTGCTCAGTTTGCTTCTGTCACAGGCACCAGCTACAACCTCTGGAACTCCCGGTGACTTCTAACAGGAAGGGACACTGAGGTGGTAGGGCACACCGCTGTTTAGCCTGTCCTACAAGAATCTGAGCCTGCTCAGAAGCCTCTTGAGCCTTTCTGTCCTGATCCCATAGCATACTCTTTACCAAGTTATACAGAGGACAGTCCCCTTAGGCAAGATGGGGTATGAAGATCTTCCAGTATCCTGAGGGTCTCCCAAATGCTTGTAACTTCTTCATTTACAATCACGGGCTGTTGTAGGGTTTTGTCAAAAACGTGGTCAGGCATCATATGCATCTTTCCAGACCATAATACTATAAGCATTTTACAGATGTGTTGGGCCCTTGTACCTTGTGCAGACTGAGCTCATTCCTTCAGATGCACCCATATGTGTCTCTTTAATGGATTTCTAAATCTGCATAACAAAACCTTCTCCAGAGGATGGGTGGGATAAGGCAGCATCCGGAACCACCTACCAATAACGAATAGTAGACTCATAAAGAACCTTGGTGAAGCACCACCAAAGTCTGTTGTCGTCTGTCCTCAGTCCAGAGTGTCAGGTGAGTCCAGAGGTTCACAACTAAGCAGACACTAAGGTGGAACGTCAGCAAGGTCTAATACAACATGGACAGGCCCCACGGATCAAAGTTGGGTGCAAAGCATGGATAGGAGGCACTAACCTATTTAGCTTCCTGTGATCCTCAGGCATTCTCCCTAAGCCATCACGGTTCCATCCTGGAGCTCTTCCGTGTAGTCTCCCTACATCTCTCTACCCTTGATGAACTCAGTACCAGGGCCACAGGAAACAAGGCCCTGCCCTCTCCAACTGCTTCTGTTGGACCCCTGGGTTAAAGAGATCCTGTGATGGTACTATGGATGGAGCTGCAGCTGTTGCCACTTTATCTATCCACCACACCTGGCTATTAGGGGGGGTTGTGGCTGGGCAAACAATCCCCACCCCTTAGCATGCATGACCTTTTTCTGGAGTGAAATGTACCCTCACCAGTCTGAGGGCTAATTTCCCATCCTACAGACAGGTTTGGTTGTCTTCACCTGTATTGTCCTATTGTGAATGTCTTCTATAAATTGCTCTTTAGGCTTGCTTTAAGGACCCCTCAGAAGCCCTTAGCACACAGTGTGGCTTTCTAACAATTTTCCCTTAGGAATTCCAGCTTGACATAAGCCCTGCCGTATTTGTCTTCGAGTAAGCCAGACAGACCACTTCCTCTGCTTTACTATTTTCCCATCTCCTTTAGGTTGCTCTCTCACTTTGTGGACAGTCTTTACATGCAGGTCTGTCATGGGGATCTGCTTGATAGAGATCTTGCTCCACCACAGGCTCAGCAAAGCCACTGAAGCTCTACACCAGGGGTCCCCACCCCACACTGGATCAACCTTTTCTTTAATGCCCCTGTGAACACAGTTCTATCTGATCCACTAGCTGGGGTTCAAACACAGCTCCTCTTACTCCTAGTTCCCTTAATAGTGCCTTTCCTTCCTCTTGAAGGGTTTAAACTTTCCCACTTTTATGACTGAATTTAGGTTTCAGTTCTCTGAGAAGGGCAAAACAGGTTTCTCTCCCAACAAAGGGCCATTTATCAATAACACCCTTACATTCAGGGATGAGGGAGAGAGTACGTACAATGCTCGAGCCATGTCTCTAGACAAATTCTGTAGCCCTCACTCCCTATTCTGAGTCATGTCCTGACTTTCCCAGACTTGCTCAAGTATGTCCAAAAATGGTAAAACTGAGCCTCAGCCAATTAAAAGTGTATTAATGTTACTGCTGCTTGCTTAACCAACTATGTTTGAAATGACCTAACTGTTCCTGATATTTAGCTGTGCTTAAAAGGAGCCCGCACGCTCCCCTCAGGATCTTCACCATTTTATACAGGTGTTCGACCCAGCATGCTGTAATAGATGCTCTCTGTTCTTATGTACCATTAGAGTCTTTCTTCAGTGTTTTCTTGGACCCTTACACTTGCTTGTCTTCTATTCCTGGATTTATGGGTGAAAGGAACAGTATCAACAAAAGGAACAGTATCAACACAAAATACCTCAAAACCAAGTTCTCACCACAAAGGAGATTTATTTGCCCTAGAGGGACAGAGGTCAGGGAATAAGAGACCAAGACAGGGAGAGGACAGGACAAGGGAGAGGGGATACCTGATACTAGTCCTGGGAGAAAAAGGACTGCCTCTGGATAGAGAGGAGACAGAGGTGGCCCACAGGCAAATGGAGGTTTATAAAGGTAAAAAGGAAACCTGTTAGGATGAGTTGGTTTGTTTTAATTGGGCATGCTAATTAGGGCAGCCAAAGGGGGCTTTTGATTGAAATACTCTGATAGCTGAACCTTGATAGTCTCAGGTGGAGGAAGTGGCCAAATAGGGGAATAAACCTCAGTGGCAAGCTTTAGGAATGCTATCTAATGGTTCTTAGCAAGGTGGAGGGAATGGGGAAGAAGGGCAAGGCCTGTCAGAGCCATGCTTGCCATGCTCGCCCTGGCCAGAGTCCTTTCAGCTAGGACAATGCACTCACTCCTCCCCAACTTTGGTTCTGTTGTATCCTTGTTTAGGTGCCAATTATTTTGTGTGACAAAACATTTCCTGGGGAAGGAGACACAACACACATATCTATTCATGCTAAATAGGGAGCCCACAACAGACAGATACCACAAAAGTTCAACTTACTAAGCGATGAGTTTTATTGAGGTTACTTATAGGAATATGGGTGAGGGGTTACTTACAGCAGCAGAAACGACTCAAAGACAGCTGTATCACCAAAGTCCACCCCAGCATGGGTGACAGTCCACAGAGAGCACACCGCACAGCCTGCAGGCAGCTCTATGGTTGGAGATGACCCTTTCCAGGTGTCTTAGCTGGTTTCTGCTTCTTCCAGGCAGCTGGTCTGGCCTACAGTCTTCTTTGTAATCTGGCTTGTCTGAGAGGGACTCAGCTTTTATTGCTTGCTCTGGCAGGGAGGAGCCTAGTGAATCTAGGTTTCAGGGACTTCCTGAGTTGTTTATCTTCCTGCTTAAAGAGCTTCTGCCCAGGGTGGATGTTTCAGTCTTGGAGGAAACTGTTACATAACTGGCTGCTCACTTCTTAAAAGCCAGTCCCAGGAAATCAGTTCTGCTCCAAGGTTTCCACCCTAGAAGATGAAGCAAGGTATTGTCCTCAGAGCTCCATCTTAGGAAACTTAGGGTGCCAAGAGTCCTTACATGAAGGGAAGGGTGGAAAGGGGTGTTGGAAGGTACATGCTAGGTATGATAGCATTCAGAGCTGTCTGTCCACTCTTCCTGAGGTTGCAGCTAACCTTGACTAATAACAAGAATGCTACTTTTTTCTTGCAAATTAAAAATCACAGGAGTTTTGTGCTTTGTGTTTTGTGCTATATGTCAGTAAATGCACAGAATTACCAAACATGGATGGGTATCCGGTAACAGGATGATACCTATACGTGACTAGTGTTTCTGCATTCGGTAAATCTAGAGAACACTTATTATCTTATTCTTTAAAAAGTTGATTTTCTTTTAAAACTTTAAACTTAAAAGCTTCTAGATGTATGTTTCATCTGCATGTATGTCTGCACCACACACATCTCGTTTATGCAGAGGTTGGAAAAGGATGTTGGATCCCTTGGAACTGGAGTTACAGATGGTTATGAGCCACCATGTGGGTGTTGGGGCTCGAACCTGAGTCCTCTAGAAACACAGCCACTGCTAATTTCTGAACCATCTCTCCAGGCCAGAGAAAAGTTATTTAATAACAGTTAATATGTTAATCATGTAGATGTAGCTTCTCTCTAGGGAGTAGTAGCCCAGGGGCAACTTGGAAATTAGTGCCCACTGTTACAGACTTTAGAAAGTTATCCCATTTTGGTAAAAATCATTACGTTGGCCCTTTACTTCTTACACATAGCATCAGCTTGTGTTCCTGAAAGGGGGAGTTGGGGAAGTTTTCACTAACAATTTGAAGAGCTGCTTTCAGCTGCCCAAGCCCAGGAGCTACAGGTGTGAAATTTCGTTAAATCCAAATTGTGATTTCATGAAATTGCCACTAGATGTCACTATGAATCAAAACTATTTTAGATAACTATACCCAAACCAACCCAAAGTGCACTATTAAACTCAAGCGATTCTCTTTCACAAATACATCAGTTTACAGGATTCACCCTGCTTGAAGGCATCACCTCCATGGTGCACCGGCTTTCTAGATTGCTATTTATGCCACAGAAGGCAAGGGCAGCCACTTAACTGTGACCAGAAACAGATGGCCCAGTGGACCAGATTGAGATGCCCATGAGCTGTGTGTGGGTCAGAGAGGGGGTGCTTGGCCAGGTCTGATGAATCACAAAGGCACTGTATTGCTGTACTTAGGCCCCTGAGCATCATGCCTATATCTGCTGCTTCAATGACCACATCCTAGTTTCTACTGCTGCCACCGTATTGTTGAACAAAACTCTGGAGATCAAGGGAGCTCTGAAGCAGAAGACTTACTGGTCACAGATTGGGGAGAGGAGTAATTACTTACCCTATATTCACTGTAGATAAGGGGAGACTGCAGACGATGGGAGTGGAGCTCTGGGAGGGATGGGTATAAGGACATTTTTGATCCTGGATGGCTTGGAGTGATAAGTTTTTAAAGTGGGGTTGTTTTATATTGTCTTGGCTCCCAGTGAGGCTCTCACAGTTTGCTACTGTGACTGGATAAGACCCTCAACCACAGATTTCATTTTTCTTTTGCCTTGTTTTACTGCAGGAATTATGTTTTTCTGTAGTTTGTGATTAAAATCTCAGAAGGTTGGGAATCTGGGAAGACAGCCAAAGAAATGCCACCTTCTGAAAAACAAAAGCCATCAGGATAAAAAGCATGACATGAACTGATTTCTGAGGAAATAACACTGAAATGATAATTGGTATGTGGGAAGCTAGTTTAGACCAAAGCAGCACCTCTCAAAATGAGTGGAAATAGGAACCTTCTAGAAAGAAATGAAATGGGTCTTATGGGAAAATAGCTTCTTCATATAGTGGGTAAAAAAAAAGTGTTGAAACATGTTTGCTTATTGCAGGTCTCATGTGCACTGGTGTGTGAGTGTGTGCACTGCATACATTTGTACATGTTTGTGGGCTCTGAGTGAGCTTGCATATGTTTATGTATAGGTCAGAGGTTGATGTCAGCTATCTTTCACACATTCAATGGAGAGCTAGGGTGAGAGTCCACTCCTTCCTCTTCTCATCTATCTATCTATCTATCTATCTATCTATCTATCTATCTATCTATCTACCTATCTATCTATCTATCCATTCATCATCTATCATCTAATTATCATCTTTTATCTATCCTTCTATCTGTCTTTTCTATCATTTATCTATCATCTATCTAGCTATCACTTATCATCTGTCTACCAGCTATTTATCTATCATCTATGTAGCTATAATGTCTTTTATCTATCCATCTATCTTCTACCTATAATCTATCTTCTATCATTTATCTATCTGTCATCTATCTAGCTTTCATTTATCATCTATCTATCTATCTTCTGTCAATCTTCTATCTATTTGAGACAGGGTCTGTCACTTAATCTGGAGCTCACCAATTTGGCAAGACTATCGACAGCTCATGAGTTCCAGGGATCTCTGCTTCTGCTTCCCCAGCACTCTGATTGCAGCTGTTCACTACCACCCCAGCTTTTAAAATTGTGATTCTGGAGTCCTGCATTAGTTGTTCATTCTTTCTCAGCATACACTTTGCTAGTTGACCCATCTCCTAGCCCTTCTGAATTTTTGTGAATGTACATCTCTCCGACAGAAGCAACCTAACTCTCAGGCATCTATACTGGTGGGGGCTGTTGAGAATCTTCATTGGGAAGATTGGCACAGTAATGATGGATTTTTTAGTTCTCTGAACCAACATTCAGGGTTGTGAGTAAACTCTGGCTAAATCACTCCAAACTTCCTCCTGGTGTCCTGGAGTGAAAGTGTCCTATTTTTTTTCTATTGCTGTGATTAAATACCCCAAGAAAATCAACTTGTTTGACTCATGGTTGAGGTTAGAGTCCATCATAGGTTAAGTCACAGAGTTTGAGAGACACATCTCACCAGATCAGAGCACACAGAGTTAATACACACATGCTGGTGCTCAAAGCATCTCTCATTTTCATTTAGTCAAGGGCCCAGCCGTGCAATCGGACCACTCACATCCCAGGTTGTCTCCGTTCCTCAAGTGACACTGGTCTTCTTGGTTTTGGTAAGCCTTGCAAACAGGTTGCTATCTGCTTTGTGAGTTTAATAGCCTCCAGCAAAGTTATGATTCCAGGGGCATATTTAAGAGTGACATTTGTGTCATTAGCAGCTACCTTTCTTTCTAAATGGAGGCATGGGCATGAACCATATGTCAGTGTAGATTATTAAGCCTCACATTTGGCCCTAGCTGAAGGGCATGAGTGAGCTAGATAACTCCAGCTTCCTGTGCTGATGTGGTAGTGGTGTCTGGCAGGAGGCCAGATCTGGTACCTTCCATAAGGTTGACAATTGCATAGATAGCCAGACCTCATGCACTATGTATCTTCTGCCATCAATGAACCAAGTAGCCTCAGGATCAGGGAAACAGATGTAACAAAGATCTGGCCTGACACTTTTATGCAGGATTGTTGGAGTGAGAAAGAGGAGTTTGGGTCTGACAGCAAGGCAGCAAGATTTAGGATTTGATAAATCCAGAAGTTGAGTTTGGGGATTCTATGAGGGAGATCTGTTATTTGTGAAAGCAGATGTTAGAACAGCTATAAAGTCAAATTATCTAACACCCAGTGTGGTGTACATACAGTGATAGCTTGTCCAGCATTGGCTTGATGTGTCTTTGCCCAGGAGGATAACTGGAGCCAAGCTGGGAGACATGGAGGTCATCCTTGAGGTACCGGGTCTAAAGATTTTAACAGGTAGGCTACTGGGTGAATGGTGAGTCCCCAAGGCAATGCTTCTTCTTTATTTCTGAGTACACAGGGAGAAGGATTTGCTGAAGTTTGGTAAAGCCAAGCTAGGGGTGGTGGTTAGAGCATGCCTGAGGGTAATAGGGCCTTTTGTACATCAGAAATCAACCTAGAGGCTTGTCTTCAGGATCAAGTGGGACTTCATGTGAAGGTGTGGCTTCCAAAGGAGGGATGCAGATGCAATAGTGCCCCATTACTCCTAGAAAGGAATGTTTATTGGCAGAAGTACCCATGTCTAAGAACTTGTAGCATCTGGGTGTTTGACTCTGGAATTAATGTCTGTCCCAAGAATTGTGTCTCACAGGAAGATAGTTAATCCTGAATGAGGAGACTCTGTAGGCATAGGGAACCCATCTTGGTGATACTCATATGGTATTTAGATTGGAAGTTTCCTTGTCTGGGCCCCAAGTGAGCAAATCACTTACCCCTTGAAGGAAGATGCTACTGTAAATACACTGTAAAAGTGATGGTCCTTAGCTTGGGCCAAATAGAGGGGGTCTGTCTCAGGACCAGAGGGCAAGATAGTCCAGAACTTGAGAGTTAAGGTCTTGTTACTCACAGGCAAACAGGAACTGGAGGACAGGGAAGTACTGAGATAATAAAGAAACATCATTTTGGTCTGGAATTGTAGCCACGAAGCCGTCATGGACATCTCTCAGGAGTGTATAGGGGTTTGTACAGTAGAGTATATAGGGACCATAGCCTTGTTGGTGAACCTTAGGTCTTATACTAACTGGTAAGTACCATTAGGCTTTTCAGACTAGTGTATGAGCGTATTTGCAGGGGAATTGCAGATGCAGAGTGGGCCAGTGACCAAAATTTAGGAATACAAGGCTGTGGTCCTCTTTGGATTTGAGGGGGTATTCCAAGTACCAGGGAAAGGAGTTAGAATTTTTGAAAGTAAAAAATTTAGAGATTGCAAGTGGAGAGATGGAGGGAGAAGGGGAGGAGTAAGAGAGAGAGGGAGGGAGGGAGGGAGAGGGGGAGGGAGGGAGAGATTGATTGATTGATTCTAGAATTCACAGGGAACATTTTGGGAAACAGAAGAGTCTAAACTAGTGAGGTCCAAGATTCAAGGACTAATTCTAGGAATATTGAACCTACAGTTGTTTTACTCTTGTGTGTGTTTGTGTGCTATGTAAGTGTGAACCTGCTCATGTACACATGTGTGTGCATGTGTGTGGAGGCAGAGGTTAGCATTAAGTGTCTTTCTTGGGCAATGTGGTAGTTTGAATGTAATCTCATAGGGAGTGGCACTATTAGAAGGTGTGGCTTTGTTGGAGTGGGTATAGCCTTGTTGGAGGAAGTGTGTCACTGTGAAGTGCAGGCTTTGAGGCTTCCTATGCTCAGGATACCACCCAGGGCATCAGTCACTCTCCACTTTATTATTTGAGACAGCATCTCTTGCTAAGTTTGGAGCTCACCAGTTTGCCCAGTGTTCATGTGGGTGCTGAGAATCTGAATTCAGTTCCCCCTGTTTGCAAGGCAAACACTTTTCCAACTGAGCCTCCCTCCTAGACCCCACCCCAAGCCTGTGCTTTTGACAGTATGGGTAGAGCTGAGGTTTGATAAGATGTCTTTCCCTAGAAGTGGGGCAGCACAGCTAGCTAACTCTGAGAGTGAACGTTAAACAATGCACTTTTCTAAGAAGCATGCCCAGACGTGTCAAGTGGCCCTATGGTGGTTCTATTGATTCCAGTGAGGAGGCCTACTGCAACAGGATCCAGGGAAGCTGATGAGAGCAGACTATGTGGCCCCTTCATTGACTAAAAGTTAAGTCTACATCTGGGGTCACCCACGGCCTTTCCACAGAGATGTAAAATAGGAAGCCTCAGTTCCCATCATTTGAGCTGAGGGAGATCCCCCTCCACTACAGCTCCTTAAAATCCAGGAGCAGAGTCAGAGGCAGCTATGAGAGAGACAGAGAGAGAGAGAGAGAGAGAGAGAGAGAGAGAGAGAGAGAGAGTGCTAGAAATTGACTGGAAATCTTTAATTTCATTTAAAAATTCTGCTGACCAAAATCAAGGAGACAAAGGAGGCCCTAGAATGTGTCCCAGCCATAGTGAGAGACACTTAGGAGTGATGAGGTGGAGCTGTGAGCAGAAACTTGAAGTGAGAAAGATGAAATAAAACAAATGGTAACATAGAGCAAATGAGTTAGATCCCAGCTCCCCTGTCATCCGGATCTGGGCAGTCTGTAGAAAAGAAGGCCAGTTCTCAGCCTCACTGACAGTGCCTTCAGTAGCCTATTACATGGGGAGGCATTATAGAGGACCCTGCTGGAGGCTTGATTTTTGCTAGAGTCTCAGATTTAATGAGTAAACATTTCTTGCAGGCAGAGCCCCGCTTGCACTTTTCACACTTGTGCCTGTGACAGTCTGCTGTTTCTCCCAGCCTCTGATGTTTTCTTTTTCTTGCTTCTTTACATCCTACTACAACTGGCTGAGTACAGTCTACCCTCTAACAGCATTTCTGCACATCCATGGCTTCCCTCCCAGATTCGCGTCTCCATCCTCAGAACAAAAGGTGCAAATTTTCCATTCTTGTTTCGTGAACTTGAACAATTCCAGCTACTTTTTCCCTGTCTGTCATTGGCCGGTAAATAAAATTTCATTGGGTATCGAGGAATGTAACCGAGCAGTATGGTGTTTGCCTAGTCTGTCTAAATCCCCGGCTCAGTCCCTGGCCCTGCAACAAGCTGAAAGCCGAAAAAAACTATGTGTGTGTGTGTGTGAGTCTGTGTGTGTATGTGTGTGTGAGTATATATATGAGGTTGTGTAAGTGTATGTGTCTGTGTATATATGTGTGTGTATAAATATATATGTGAGTGTGAGTAAATATGTGTGTGTAAGTGTATGTGAGTCTGTGTGTGTATGTGGGTCTGTGTGAGAGTGTGTGGGGGTATATATGTGTGTGAGTGTATGCCAGTGTGTGTGTGTGTGTGTGTGTGTGTGTATGTGAGTCAGTGTGTATGAGCGTGTAAGCATATGTGACTGTGTGTGTATATCAGTGTGTGTGCGTATGTATGTATGTATATATGTATGTATGTATATATGTATGTATGTATGTATGTATGTGTGCATGTGAGTCAGTGAGTGTGTGTGTGTGTGTGTGTGTGTGTGAGTATATATGTGAGTGAGTGTGAGTATATGTGACTGTGTGTATGTGAGTGTGTGTATGTATGTGAGGTTGTGTGAGTGTATGTGACTGTGTATGTGTGTGTGTGTGAGTCAGTGTGTGAGTGTGTGTGTGTATGTGTGTGAGTGTGTGTGTTTATGTGAGTCAGTGTGTATGTGGGTGTGTGTGTATGTATGTGAGATTGTGTGAGTGTATGTGACTGTGTGTGTCTGTGTGTGTATGTGTGTGAGTCAGTGTGAGTGTGTGTGTCTCTGTGTGTGTGACAGAGAGATCTATGACTGCTGACATGTCTTGCTCTCTAAAGTCCCTCAACTAAAACCTTCAGGTCAGTACAGTCACTCGCCACTCCACGTAGCTTGTTGCCACATGCCCTGTTGAGCCAGCACTCCTTAGGGTCTTCTGTGTAACAGTGCTCACACAGTAGTGAGCGTCCTCTTAGTAGGCACCGACTGGATAGCTAATTGTTGTCTGCAGAAGGTATTATCTACTCTGCTTTGTCTTGTACTCATTTCTTCTCCTTGGAAACTGAAACTTGAGATTATTTCTCCATTATTTCCCCTCAAATTTCTGTAGCTTTGTTTAAAGGGGAAGCTTTTATTTTGTGTTACAAACTTCACATGGTTACTTGCATTAGCTTTTGCTGGGTTATTGTTTAAAACATCTTCAGGGGATAGATAATTTATTTGGAAGTTGGTAGAGAAAAGCACTTTAAAAAATTAAACCAAGTCAGTAGATTTGAAAAGGGAAGTAGATAGAAAAAGAAGAGGGAGAATCCCTTTTAGAAAATGTAGATTTTGTTTATTTTCAAATCTAAACATTTTGTCAAATTATTTGCTTATTGGTTCTAACAGATAAAAATGTCAATAAATTGAAACTAAGTGTTTAATTTTTATTTTTCCAAGGTTTTCTTTTTTCAAGGACAAAGGTTTCTTTATTGACTCGAGGATATGAGCTGCAACAAGGACCCCATTCGTTCAGGAAAAAATGGAGTCTTTTATTGCAGTTGTTTAACAGCTAACCCCATGTTAGCTCCGGCCTTTCATCCATCCACCATGGTGGATGGCGGGGGAGGAGAGGGAGATGCTGAGAAACCACAGGGCAAAAATCTTATAGGGCAGCGTAAGGGGAGTGTCTAGGGGTACACACAGGCTCAGGATTGGTGTGCCTCCAGCTTGGAGGGCTTGTGTTGATTGGTCAACTGGTTGTTATGGCCCATAGGCCCTCCCAGGGTGATTGCTATGCTCTGCACATCATTGCTGTGCACTTGTCCATAAAGCACACCCAGAGCCATAAAGCATAGCACCACCAAATAACTTCTGATTGGTTCCTTGCCACGAGGCAGGCATCTGACCTCCTAGTGACCAAGGCAAGGTCAGGCAAGCACATGTTAGGCTGCCATGGCTGCCGAAATGGGGAGCTGATCCATTCATTACCCCATTTTCTTTTTTTTTGGAGATTCCAATCATGGAATTGCTGTCTCTCTGGCATCCCCATCAGGGAGTGAGAGATATTGGCATCCCCTATGTAAGGGAGTTTACTTTGACTTAGCATTTCAACCAGGGAAAAATGGGCGTCGTATTCTTTCCCATGCTACTTCCTGCTGACTTTGGGACGAAGTTAGGGACCCAAGAAGGCTGAAATGCTAGTCAAAAGCAAAAAAGGGAATTTAGGAATTGGGGAATACATCAGGAGCTTCTGGTTGGCAGACTCTGTTGCAGAGACAGGGGATATCTGCATCAGCTGGACTGGCCAAGTATTTATTCTTAAGGAAGACCACAAGGCATTGTTTAAAGATATGTGGGAAGACCCTGAACATGTAAGCTTGGTGGTACAGAGTTACATACCAAGACCCTGAGCACAGAGATATTCTGATGATATTCCAAATCTAAGGTGATGGACGCTTGCCCTAGAGCCGGCCCTCCTGAAGCCCCTCACAGCAGCAGAGTGCTCTGTGGGGTCTGAGACCCTGACTTGCCCTGATCCTCCATAGCATTGGACAGTAACAGATATTAAAATGCTGTGGGGGTGGGGTGACGGGTGTCAGGCTTTATTTTACCTTTGACTTGATTTGTAATTTTTAAATACAGATAGTTACCAACTTAGGAAAGTTCAAAGTACTGCTCGTTAAAACTTCTCAGTAGTGGAAAATGATTCTCCTTAAATACAGACTGCACTTAACATTTTGAATGTTTTTATTTCACCAGGCCGGCAATATAGGGATATCTTTTGATCCTGGACAATAGCAAAACTCATCCAACCAGCCGTGAGACCAGTGGGGAAAAGAATCCTTATCCCACTGTGAACATATTTTCTAGACTTCGAAGTTACTGTCAGCCTTGGTGGCAATCCCCTTTATCTATTAAGCCACCTCATAGGCTCCCAAATTAGTGATTTCGAGAAAGAGTTTCACTGTGTGGCCTAAGCTTCCCTTGGACTCACAATCTTCCTATGTGAGGCCCATGAGTACTGGGATTACAGACATGCACTAGCACACCTGGCCCCACGTTTTGAAGTCAGCTAAGACTAAGTGAAGCTAGAGCATTTATTTAGAAGTCCTGTCAGTAATACTAGGACTGTCAGTGCTCATCCACACTGCCAGCTTAGGTCCTGAGCTACATCATCAGCTAAGTGCACCCTGGCGCAGAAATCCAAGAAACAGATGTCTGCCAGGCTGCAGTCAGAAGCCCCACCCTCCCATTCCCTACCCCATACTCACTCCACCCCTACCTATTTGACATCACATATAGAGCTGTTTTCATGAGACCAAGGACTTCAGATCAGAGAGCATTTAAAAAACTGCAATGAGAAGACCCATTCAGGACAATGCTTTATGACTTCCTCATGCAGCAAAGGTTCAGTGGGCACAAGCTCGAGGTCAGATACTGGGCCACCTACCACTTCACAGAAAATAGTCCAACAATTACTGAAAAACATGGAAAGCAATCTGAGCACATTGAGATCCCCTCCCATCCCCCCTCAACCCCCCTACCACTTATTCCCTACCCTGCCCTGTCAGAAGCCTAAGGCTGTCTGTTGGCCATCTCCATCCTCCCTCCACACTGGAACCATCTGGATACTTGTAAAAACACTAACATCTGACCATCATTTAAGGCATATACAATTTCTGTTGTTATTGATTTTGGTTTTTCAAGACAGGTTCTCTCTATGTAGCTCTGGCTGTCCTGGAACTCACTATATAGACCATGCTGGCCTTGAACTCACGAGATCTGCCTGTCTCTGTCTCCCAAATACTAGGATTAAGGGTTTGTACCACTACGCCTGATTTAGGTTTATAGATTTTAGGACCTAACTGAGTGGTTAAATTTGCTGTCAGTTTTGGGGATCACTAGTCTAATCTATCACTGTTTTCTTATGGGACTGAAGATCAAACCCAGGACCTTACTAGGTTAGGCAAATGCTCTACCACTGTCTCACTCTCTAGTTTAAGGACAATTCTTGGGTGAAGGGTGGGAAAAGTGGTTTTACTTGTCTATTGAAATGGTTGAAAACCCTATTTTAGGCATTTGATAAATTAATTTAGTTATCTCTGTCTGTCTGTCTGTCTGTCTGTCTGTCTGTCTGTCTGTCTGTCTGTCTGTCTTGTTTCTGTGATAAAGGCATCCTAAGGGAGGGTTTAATTTTGGATCATGGTTTCTGGGTACAGTCAGTCAGTCCATCATGGCCGAACGTGGTGGCAGGAATCACTGGCAGCTGGCCACACTGGAAGTCAGGAAGCAGAGTGAGATAAAGGCTCATGCTCAGCTCTCATTCTCTGATTTATTTAGTCTGGGACCCCAGCCTGAGGATCTGGGCTTATATTCAGTGTGCTTCCTCAGTTACAGCTTTCTGGAAAGTCAGCCACAGACACACGGAAGGGTGTGCTTCCATGTGGACTCTGAACTCTCTAGATTTAACAATGAAGACTAAACTTCACACTGGGTGATGTATAAGAACCAAAATTCATGTCTTACAGGTTCTGGAGGATGGGAAACCAAGGTCAAGGAGAAATCTAAGTGTCATAGTTGGATCTAAAATCCCGAACTCTGAAACTCTTCTTGTGTTGAGAATTAGTTTCCCTTGAGGTTTGAAAAAACCGAATATTCAAACCACCACACCCTTTACATGGGAGAACCTCGACCATTAATTACCAAGTGGGTTTTCTGGAGTGCCAGAGTGCAGATAAACCTGCAGGTCACCAACCTGTGCACTAGCCCAGTGCTTGTGAGCAGGCAGGTGTACCTTGTGCAGCACTGGTGAGCACTCAGGGCCTTCAGTGAGACAGCGATTCCATTCTGAGAATCCGCACATCTGAGAAAGGATGCTCCATGTGGTCCCACAGGTTACCTTTCCCAGCTGCGTGAGCCATCTGCGCAGTGGATCCCCTTCCTGCCCCTGTCCCCTGCATTTGCCTAGAACAGCACCTCCTCGTGTGCGGCCTCGTAATCCCACTGGTGGCAGCGGGTGAGCACATTGTAGGGGCTGGGAACTAGAAGAAGAAAGGACAGCGGTTGAGTGTGGGGAACGAGGCCCACGAGCTGTATGCGCAGGGTAGGATGCAGCTTCTTCGGGAACCTTCAGCCAGGTTTCTCTGATCACCGGCAGGAGAAGGCGAGAGCTCCCCAGGTTTCGCTTGCTCTCCAGGTTTCGCTTCGCAAATACATCTCCCTTCAGGTGACTATGCCTGCCTAGCATGGTTGGGAGCACAGAGGCGATGCACCTTGAACCCCAGACCTCTGAGGATGCACAAAGTCAAACAAAGGTTCTGGAATGGAAAACAGGGTTGCTTTCCACGTGGTTCTTTCTAATACTACTGCTCCTATCCTTCCCAGCCCACGTAGGTTTGGCCAAGCCACCTGACCAGGAGGTGGAAGTGCATCAGGCTCCAGGCAGGTTTGCAGAAGGCTTCCTGGAGTGTCAGAGAGAAAGTTCTCTGGGGCTCTATAACCCCGAACGTGGACAAGTTGAGGCCTGCACCTGGCTCTAGGATCCAACCAGTGCACGGTCTATGCAGACCTGGCCAAGTGTCATGCTGTTGTAGCCAAGACTGAACTTGGTGTTCTTTATTTGCAGATATTTAAATATAACCCAGTTTTTCTTCACGTATATAGTAAATCTCTTTATTACTTAACCCTGTTTTTCACTCCTGCAGTTTGAAAGTCAGAAAAGTGACAGTGTCCTGACTGCAGGGATTTTTTTTTTTCATTAAGCCTGGGGTCTCTAATAAGATGAAGCCTGGAGTTCTATAAGCACTAGGTGATGTTTCATCTGATGCTGAGGTCGGAACTGCAGCAAGCATACATCTAGGAATGACAGAGCTGACATGAAAAATGCAGAGCTTTGAGTCTGGCGAGTAAACGTCCAGGCTTTGTCACTTGTGATGGATGCCCCGTAAGCATGGTTCACAGACATCAATCCCTGTGGAGAGGAAAAAGAGAGAGAGAGAGAGAGAGAGAGAGAGAGAGAGAGAGAGAGTGAAGGAACTAAAACCTGCAGGGACAAGTGGCTTCCTGCTGGTGGCTGGTGCCTTCCTGCATGCTCCTCCTCTCTTTGAGTGAGACTTTCCTTGCAGGGCACTGGCTGGCATATATTTTGCCTGGTTCACCCTGGGCATCTAATTCTCCCCTTCCTCACAGAGAAGATAAAGGGCTTTATGGTGTGGGTCATCCTCAATGATCAACCTGCCTGGACTTACACCTGGAAAATCCTCCTGAGAGGGTTTGTGAGGGCATTTCAAGAGACTTTAGGATACACATACCCTGAATATGGGTGCCACCGTTCCATAAGCTGGGAGGCTGGATGCAATAAACACTGGAGAAAGGGGAAAAAGAACCAAGTATGAGCAGGGACCCCAAGATCTGGCCGCCATGCTTTGCCATCTCCATGAATTCCACCTCCTTGTAAACAGCAAGGCAAGATAAACTGTCTTCCTTTAGGTTGAGTCTTGTCAAGTGTTTTGTGATAGCATGGAGACAAAGTAAGTAACAACTAGTATGGGTTTCTGGGCTTTAAGAGAACCTGTAGGAAGACACTGTGCAGTGCTGGCTGAGGGAAAAGAACAATTTTGCCAGGGGTGCAGATCTGGGTTTTAAGTGGACATGTTTTGTTTAAGATTTGCTTACCCTGCATGTAATGTTGCAGTGGCTGGATTGCTTTTCAGGCCTTTCATTGTAACCATGTAAGTCTTTTATTTTTAAGCATCTCCCAGTTTCAGGTCCATACTCCCCTAGGCCTTTTGAATAGGAACTTAAACAGGATTAAACAGTCAGAGATCTAGAGATGAAATACAAACGCTCATATATTTTCTAGAAATAATATGTGGAGGAGTTTAATTGTGTAGCAAGTTCCATTGGGAAGGTAATTGTACTATGCTACTGCAGTTGGGATTACAGGACAGAGTGGCGGGGAATAAAGAGAAGACAGGGCATGAACTGTCAGTGGCCTGTGGGGAAACACTTTTTATCACTTTTCAGGCTGTGTGATCATGAGGGAATTAATTAACCTTTCTGAGCCTGGGTTTCTGCCTTGGTAAAATAGCCCTCACAGACTTCTCAAAAACAATTAAATGAGAATGTGAAACTTGTAAATACCTGTAAGTTCAAACATTGTGTTTTTCTGTCTCTTCCTCCATTTTGCAGATACTTGTACTCAGTAGGTCCAAGAACAGTCTTCACAAGGCAGGAAGATGCAGTTTTCACTCTGGTCCTCAGAGTGCATCTTAATTGCTGTTCTATAGGGATAGGGATAAGCAACCAGTTTCTATGTCTTGAACTAGCTGACTACTTAGGCAACACAACCTGGCCAGCTCTGAGCGTGGGCTCCTTAATATCTTTTGGGGGAGCTACTTTTAAGTTAGCATGGAAAATGTTTCTGCTATGTCCTCACCCCACCTCCAATGGCTCTTTGGACAACTGTGGTGGCCATCTGCCCTTGTTTCAGTAAGGCACTTTCTAATCCTGCTTCTACTACCTTTCTTTAAAGCCATCTGTAAACTATATGTCACCACGTGAAATTGATGTGTGACCTGAGAGTTAATATTGGTAATTAAAACTGGTGGGAGTGCAGAGCCCATATTTTCAATGGCCACTAGTACCATGTGAAGGCAACTCCCCATGACTTAGAGTGTGGGCATAGTATACTGACTTACTGCTATAACTAACCCACAGCAATATACCCCACAACATGCACAATTGTATGCTAATCAAAGAAACTGAAAAAGTTTAACAAGATGGAAATGTTAATTCTCCTTATATGGTCATTATACATTGTATCTGCATTTCAGATTATTGTAACGTGCCCATCATTTTGTACAGTGAAAGTAACTTTTTAAAAGCCAGGCTAAAAACGTGAGCATGAAGGGGTGACTCACGCCATCTAGTGGTTTTCAGATACATGGCTGATTGCTCTTGGCTCTCACTTCTGCCTATGACTAGTAGCTACTACTAAGGGTGCATTTCAAAATGGTCCCATTCTGTTAATCATGAACCCAGTCACCTGCCAGATACAAGTGCCAATTAGAAAACCCAGTAACAAATTTCAATTAAAGAAATCGGTTTGGGGGCTGGAGAGCTGGCTCCACAGGTGAGAGAGATACTTGAGCATGGGGAACCTGAGTGTGAGTCCCCAGATCTCACATAAAAAGCCAAATGTAGTTACATGCTCTTGTAACCTCAGCACTGTAAGAGGTGGAGACAGGAGGATCTATGGGACTTGCTGATTGGTAGCCTAGTTTCTGGACCCATCCATATCTGTTCCACTATGCAGGAGTTACAGGCACATGTAATCAAACATGTCTTTGGCACGGGTGCTGCAGCTTCAAACTGGGGTTCTCATACTTGAAAGTGAGTGTTTTTATCTACTAAACCATCCTCTAGCCTGATTTAATTATTTTTAAAGACAGGATCTCACTACATAGCCAGGGATGGCCTTGAACTTGTGACTCTCCTGCCTCAGTGGACCAAGTGCTAGGACTTGGTGTGCCACCAAGCCTATCTCATAGTTTAACTTTGTAGAAACATTTTAAGTGAGTTTCTGTGTTGTGAGATGTTTGTGTCTTCTTTATGGGCTAAGACAACTGCCAATTGATATTATTCATCATGGTTTTGGACTTTTCCTTCAAGAGATGTGTAAAGCTGTGCCAGCATACACATCTGGTAGAAGAGAGGCTAGATTCAAATGGAGAAAGTGGTGTTAAAACACACAAGTACCCAGAACAACCTTTGCAAACACAGTGTTTTCCAGTGTATAGGACGATAGCAACACCACAGGCAAAGCTTCCTACGACTTTTTTATCCCTAGGTGTGCAGGTAGAAGCTTCATAAATGAGGAATGAAATGTTAATTCTATCTTAACAACCTCTGTCTCATCTGGCAAGTAGTAGCAGTCATCCTCCTGCCTCAGGGATACACCCCTGATTTCATTTCTTCAAGTTTGGGGCCTTTGAACACTTTCCATGGAGTTTCTCAACAGATGTGCAATAGGGTTTTTGCAAACGTGTGTCATAATGCTTTGCTGTAGAACACTAGAAATTATTCCCACTGTCTTATTTATTTCAGGACAGGTGCCTTATGGCTCCCCAACTCTGTTCTCTGTCTTTCTAGGCTCCAATAGCCACTGCTTATGTTGTTTGCTATTTAAGCATCTTTAAGAACATCTTTAAGATATCCAGTCACTTTTCTGGTAGTTTCAGACTCGGTACATCACTGGAGAGATTTGAAAAGCATAGCAGGGTTCACTACTAACAGGATCAGCTGAGAGCTCATTAATCATTTAGGTTCAGGGTCTGACATGGTACTCTTTAGGTGGCCCTAAGCACTTGCTTTCTTAGGAGACTCCAGGAAAACTTGAATTCATTAAAAGTTAAAAAATGGAAATTTCAGGCTAGAAGTAGCCAGCCATACACCAGGAAGCCACCAGGTGGCATGGGCCACTCCTTGGCATCATTCTTCAATCTAGACTCTAGATCGCAGAGCAGGTTAAAGGGGAAACAGGTGGAAGACTCCCGTACAGATGTTAGGTGTTTATTAACAAATTGTTGGCTGAGGGTGAAATGAGGTGATGGGGTCATGGGAAAGGACAGGAAACATTCTCATCTCCCACATCTTACACCACCAGTGGTGCTTTACTTAACCTTTGCAGCGAGGGGTTTTTCTCCACCAAATTCAACAAGATCACAAGGGCAAAAGTGAAAAATGTAGTAAGAGGGCCATGTTTTCTATGGACGATGGCTTGCACTGGCAAACCCAGGTTCTTCCAACAGCATGCTACTGTTTCTGGGAGATTTGTGAATACTGCAAGGGAGATGCTAACAGCCCTTAACATCCCTAGGTTTCTGATAAATGTGTTCTTCCCCAGTGCTGGGAAATGGCACAGCGGAGACTGGAGCTTGCTCTGTCTGCACTGTGAACCACTGAGGTGACATATGACTTATGCTGGAGTTTGCAAAAGTCCATGGAGCTGGGCAAGGGCAAAACTGAATACTTATACTTTTGAGCCATATAAATTACTTTGGCTGCCTGGATTTTTTATTTCAATAAAACGGTTTCATCTGACTTCTCATTGTGAACATTATACCTGTCTTAGTTGGGGTTTCTATTGCTGTGATGAAACACCGTGACTAAAGCAGCTTGGGGAGGAAAGGGTTTATTTGGCTAAGTATTCTGAATTATAACCCTTTAAAGGAAGTCAGGACAGGATCCACACAGGGTAAGAACCTGGAGGCAGGAGTTGATGCAGAGGCCATGGAGGGGTACTGCTTATTGGCTTTCTCCTCTGACTTGGTTAGCCTGCTTTCTTACAGAACCCAGGACTGCCATCTCAGGATGGTCACACCTACAATAGACTGCACCCTCCCCATCACTCAGTAGTTAAGAATATGCCCTATAGGCTTGCCTACAGCCCAATCTTCTCTTCTCAATTGAGGCTCCCTTCTCTCTGATGACTCTAGCTTATATCAGTTGATATAAACTTGCCAGCACACTTTCCTAACAGTTATAACATATGAAGGAATATGCTGTTCAGTCTTTAAAAACTGATAAGAAGCAATAGACTTGTGGACATGTGGGTATCTCTTAAAGGTGGTTATGGTGTATTTCTTAAATAAGGAGAGTTTATCTTATCATAAGTGACTGTAGAACTGTGAGAGGAATTATTAAATCCCCCATTCATCCTTATGTAGAATAAAGACTGAAATGCCGTGAACAGATGTGTAGTTATTTACACCACTAGGAGGCTGGGGAGAGTGGATAAAAACAGCTTTCACCCAGCATTGGACAGAAGTCTCAAGATGTTATAATGTGTGCACTGAGGACACCAAACTTGACACAAGACAAGGAGCAGTGTGCTGTTCCCACCCATCATTTTGGTAACTGCTTGAAAAATGTCATCTGTGTCCTGGAAGGTAAGCAGGAAATGGTCTGAATTAATCGCTTACTTGGAATCAAGGTGCATCTAAGGGAACAGCCAATTTCTAATATGGAAAGTGTTAGTTGTTTGCTTGCAAGCTTGAGTTCAGAGAATTATGCAAATGCCGTGGTAAGCACAGGGCTGTCATCATGGGCTACCACTAGTCCATAAAGGTGACTCATGCCACAGTTAGAGGTAGGGCTGGAATTCCAGTTTAGGTGACTTCAGTAAGTGCTCACTTGACTACAAAGCCTCTGTCCCATGAGTAAAAAATCCCCTTTGTCCTTTGTTGATGAGAGTGACAGAAGCAGATGCCTGTCAGATTCAAGGCAGGCAAGAAGTCTCAGTACGGGTAGATGGTGGCAATCTGATACTAGAGACCCAGCTAGCATGGACCTTCTGATCTCCAGGCACTGAAGCAGTGCTCAGGGAGGCCACAGGGTGGTGCCAGGGAAGCTTGGTCAATGTCTTACCCAGCCCAGAAAACCAGTAACCAGTAAGGACCACAATTTTTCTGGACTCAATCCAGACCACAGAGTTCCTTCTGAGTTCCTTCCTTTGTTTTTAAGTCGCCCCCTCCCCGTGTGTGTGTGTGTGTGTGTGTGTGTGTGTGTGTGTGTGTGTGTGTGTGTGTGTGTGTTTGTTACCCCTGAGCTCAAACCAATTCAAACTTTTGATTACTTATTTGTTATATGATTAAGAAACATTGAGATGCTTCTCAGAACCTCTTGGTCAGAGGCTCTTAAACTCTACTCACACTTTTTGTACTCTGAAAATATAAATATTTATGAAAGTGCTACTAGGTTACACTACAAGTCAAAGCAGGTTCCAGGCATGTGTGCTTAACCTTGATTTTAGATGTGACAGAATTTAGAGTCACCTAGGAGACACACCTCTGCTGTGTCTGTGAAGGTGCTTCCACAGAGGTTAAGAGAGTAAGGAAGACACACTCTGAACATGGACAGCACCATCTCATGGGCTGAATTAAAAGGGAAAAAGGAGAAAACTGAGTGCTGGCCTCCCTCTCTCTCAGGTCCCTTACTGCTAACTATGCAATGCATAGAACTGCTCACGCTCCCATGCATGCCATCCTCACCATGACAGCCTGTATCCCTGTATCCTGAAACTGACCCCGAGTAAGCCCTTCTTTCCTTAAGTTGCTTCTTGTCAAGTATTTTGTCACAACAAGAAGAAAAACAATTAATAAGAGGAGTTTTCCATGGTGGAGCAATTGCCCAGCAGATTGGAAACCTTCAGCAATCCCCCGCAACAGGGAAAAGAAAACAACAAGCAAACAAAAGTCACGTGACTTGATTTTGGAGAGAGTTTTCAGACAGGGCTTCCTGAAAAGCAGAGTTCTCTTTCAGGACAGTACCTCAGGTCTGCTGCCCTCTGGTGTTTGCATACAGAAGCTTCAACCCTCCTGAGATGCTGGGATTCTCTTAATTCTCTTGCACCAAAGAGCTGGGGTGTGCTTGTCTATCTGGAGAAGTTCAAGTGTCTGTTGAGAGGACCTTAAAACTTCATGCATTCATTCCCCCCTAAAACCACAAGGTAAAATTCTGCATTACTTGACTTCCAATTCAGGGTCATTTCCTTTAGGATGAAGGGAGAATGTATAGCAGAAATTCCTTTAGCCAAACCAGAACCAAGGCAAAAGTATCTGTTCTCTGTTCACTCTCTCTCTCTCTCTGGCCCGCACCCCTCCTCCCAGGGATCAAGCAAGTATCACAAGCACCCTTTCTTAAAAATAAAAAATGGATCACACTTACAACTTGGAGTTCAAAACATGTTTGGGAAAAACAGTGGTGGACATCACCACCTACAGGCATTCTGTTGGTGCCATTAATACGATAGACATGTTTATTGAAGTGTTTCAAAATAATTTATAAACTATAGATGAAGAGAAGAAAAATAAGCCTTTAAGAGCTGCTCATGTCCATCCCATGTGAAGAGATGCTCTCTTGACCTGGACACATGGGGAAGGGCCTAGGCCTGGCCCAGGATGATGTGGTAGACTTTGGGAGCCCCTTTTGAGGGCCTTACCCTGCCTGGGGAGTGGAGGGGGAATGACTAGGGGCAGGTGGGATGTTGGGGGGAAGGGGAGGGAGAGGGAGCAAGCTTGTTCCTAATTTGAACTAATAAAATAAAATAAAATAAAATAAAAAAGAGCTGCTCATGTTTTCTTTATACTATTGTTTACTTACAAGTTAATTTGGGGGTAGATCAAGTCTAGTGCCATGCATTTGTTTCTTAGGTGACCTACTATTGAGCTTCACTCCCAACTCTGTAAGTCACCTTTTTCTTATTTTATTTTTAATTTTTTTTTTTTTTTTTGTGTATGTGTGTGTAGGACCCATGGAGGTCAGAAGAGGGCATCTGATCCCTTGGAGCTAGAGTTACAGGTAATTGTGGGCCACTTGACGTCTGTGCTGGGAACCACACTTGGGTCCTCTGAAAGAGCAATGTGGGCTCTTAACCACTGAGTGTCTAGCTCCACAAGTCACATTTTGAAGCCTCCTATTCTGAGATTGCTGTCACCTTGGTTCTGCTGGCAGCAGACGGTTTTGAACTCAGCTCTCTGTTACTTAAACTGTGAGTGTAATCCAGATGAAGTTGCTGGTGTGGGACAGCTGTATGTTCCCCTTGTTCCTCCACTGTAAGAGTGACCAGAGCCTCTCCAATTCCAGGATGTTTTGATTTAAAACCAAACATTTTTCTATTAATTCCTGAGCAGATGCAGAAGGAGGAGGGGGACTTTCCTGTATTCTGGCCCACTGGGCTACACTGATGCATTGGTTTTCAGGAAGTTTCCTCCTACGAATTAACATGTAGAAGCATATTTCATGTCAGTCTTTAAGAACCCCTGTTTGCTGATTGTGTGTCCCCCCCACCCCCGTGAGAATGGTGGTTTCTAACAGATGGGGCTGGACATTTGTTCATGGTTGGAGTCCTACTTGGGGTAGACCAGATGGTGCCTACTCAAGGGCTTGACCTTGGCCTAGGGGACCAGGGATACAGTGTTAGGATGCAGGTTTTCAGACAGCATTTCCAGTCCTCCCTGACACACTGCCTGGTCTGAGATGTTCTGACAATGGCTTTCCAGCTACTGATGCTAGTGAGAGGCCCTATGCATTCTGGGTGTTGATGTTTGAGATTCTGCCTGCAGTTGTGCCCTGGAGTCCTTAGATAAAGTTATGTCTATTTTTGTCCTGTGTTTCTGGTTAGAGCCCCTTGAGCCTGTCACCTACCTTCATCCTATTCACTGTTGGCTCCTGTCTTGGAAGGGCCACACACATTTGCAACAAGTTTCATTTCCAGATGAGAGGATGCTCTTTGCATTTATAGCAGAATTTTCTCCTCAGGAAAGCTTGGAAAGTTTAAATAAATAAGTAAATAAATAAACATAAAAAAAACAGTGAAAGTTAAAGGTCTGATGCTTGAACGAATTCAGTGAGGTTTTAACTTTGTCTTAGTTTCAAAACCTATTTTAGTTCCTTTTTTGGTCTGTGACAGGACAACTGACAAAAGGAATTCCAGAGGGGAGGGGTTTGTTTTGGTTCATAGTTGGAGGGGATACATCCCCCCCCCCCCGTGGCTGGAAAGGCTGCAAAAGCAGTGGCTGAGGCAGTGGGACATGATGCTGCTGGTGACATCATGGCTGCAGACAGAATGTGGAGGACTCAAGCTGGCTGCTGGCTGAGCTGTAATTCTAAAAGCTTGTACCCAGTGACCTATTTCTACCACACAGACATCATCTCTTAAAATGTCCAAAACCCTTTCAAAACAGTGTCAGTAGTTGGGGACCAAGTTGATGGGGGGTGTCATTCTGTATGCTGTGACTATGTGTTTCTCTTATTAGTTGATGAATAAAGCTGTTTCAGCCAATGCACAGGCAAAATTTAACTAGATGGGCCATCCAAACAAAGATGCAGAGAGAAGGAAGGCAGAGTCAAGGAGTTGTCATGTAGTTGCAGGGGAGTCAAGATGCCAGGACATCATCAGTAAGCCATAGCACATGGTGATACACAGATTAATAGAAATGGTTTAATAATTAAGAGAAAGCTAGCTACTAAGAAGCCTAAGTCATTGGCCAAACAATTGTAAATAGATATTAAGCCTCAGAGTGGTTATTTTATAAATGGCTGCAGCATCCCAGTGGGTGGAGAGAAACTGGTCCAGTGGTACAGACTGGACAAAGGAAAGTCTCCTTTTACACCACGTACTCAAACATCTGAACTTTTGTGGGTACATTTTACATTTAAATCATGATAGAAAATGAAGTTAACCTGGAATATTCACCAAAAAAGCACTCAAAAGTGGAGTTGCCATGCAGGTGGTCACTGAGGAGAGAGGGGTGGGGTACCAGGAGTCCTTTAGGACCCTGAACTGCTTCTGTCAGGAAACGTGTGGAACATGCAATGATTGCTTGGTTCCATGGTTCTGATTTGAAGGGTCATCCAAAGGTCACGTGCTCAGGCTTGCTTGACTGCTGGTGACATTTTTGGGAGTGGTGGAAACTTTAGGAGGTGGGGGCACAGTTGGAGGACACTTGTCCCTGAGGATTATATGGGAACCTCTTCCCAGGTCCTGCCCTTTGCTTCTGCTTCACTGTGAGAAAAACCCACTTTGCTCCTCCTCTGCCCCTGCACATGGTTCTGCCTCCCCATACAGGGGCACAGAAGCAATGGAGCCAGTTCCCTGAAACCTCTAAGACTGCTGGGAATTTCACAGCCTCATGAATGCTAAGCAAATACCTTACCACCAACTGAGCTTCCAGCCCAACCCAGGATGTGTTTCTAAGACTCCTACAGTCTAAACGGAAGGAAACCACACTCACCAGTGTGGTGTACTTTGCTAGCAGAGAATTGTTTTTAAAAGTGTGGTAACCACTTAACCCCAAACCAGATATTTAAATTATTTTGACTTAATCAAGAGGCTTACTTCTGCACTTTGGATGTTATAACATGCATAGTTTTCTCAAAGGAAGCAAGTATATAAACTTTTGATGTTTTACCTTTGCTTTTGGTAATTGGAAATAGCTGATAAAGAACAAAGACTGTGTTGATTATACTTCACTTAGAAAAAGAAGTGAGAAACATGCCAAAGCCCCTGGAGCTTTCTTGTCTGGCTTCTGTTTTTGAGTACCAGGTGCTAGAGGCACCGATATATGTCATGTGACTTTCCATACTCAAGTTCTCTCAGGAAGTGAAGCAGGACAGAAGCCTTGGTCGTTGTGTGTGTGTTTGTGTTCCCTCGCTTACTGTGTCTTTAATATGGGGAGAGGAAGGTACTCTGGAGGCATGCACTTGGGTTCACTGTACAAATGTGCATTTGCCACCTACTCACCATGAGAACTTCGAGCCTCAGGCTCCTTCTATACAGTCATGGTTATTGGAGGCTCCATACACACCACAGTAAACATGTAAAAATTGCCTGCCAATCAGAAAGCCCACAAAGCTTAGCTGCTAATCTTTCTCCTAAAGGATGCATGATAGCTTTGGGGGAATGGCCTCAGGTTAAACTGATTTTCTCTTTTTGTTTCTGTGATTTCATTTTTCCTTGGAAGGTCAAAAGCCCTTTGGTATCTCTTGAGTTTTCCAAAACTTCCTTGGCACATGTGGTCAGGCCCTCCCATATAATCCTCCCTCCCCAGTCTTGAGGAGCATTAGTGGGGTGGCCTCCACCCCATGTTCTCCATGTTGATCCTCAGGTAGAGTCGTTCCCTTATCTCCATAGCACATTCGGCTTGTTTCCTTTTTAGTTTCTCTTGTTTTAGGTCAAGGGACCTCTAATGAGCTGTCACTGAGCATGATGTTAAAGTCAGGGATTTAGTCTGACAAAGGTCATCGGTTCCCACACTTTGTTCCTGGGAGGGACCTTGACTTTTGTCCTGTGTCTTTCCCAGGCAATCTTTTTGCTGGTCACACTCCAGCTGAGTGCCCTGGAGGGTCCAGAGCCTTTACCTGCCTGGTGCTACTGAGAGTGATGATGTCTTTTCTTTTTTTTTTTTCCATATTTGTTTTTATTTAAATTAGAAACAAGCTTGTTTTACATGTCAATCCCAGTTTCCTCTCCCTCCCCTCCTCCCCTGTCCCCCACTAGTCCCCTTTCTGCTATCCCATTCCATTTTTGCTACCCAGGGAGGGCGAGGCCTTCCATGGGGATCTTCAAAGTCTGTCATGCCATTTGGAGCAGGGCCTAGACCCTCCCCGATGTGTCTAGGCTGAGAGAGTATCCCTCCTTGTGGAATGGGCTCCCAAAGTCCATTCATGTACTAGCGATAAATACTGATCCATTGCTAGAGAACCCATAGATTGCTGAGGCCTCCTCACCAACACCTATATTCAGGGGTTCTGGATCAGTCCTATGCTGGTTTTCCAGCAGAGAGGGAGAAGTGCTGAGCAAAGGGGTCAAGACCAGGCTGGTGAAACCCACAGAAACAGCTGACCTGAACAAGGGTAATGATGCCTTGAAGGAAATAATACCAGGGCTTTACCGGTTGGACTTGGATCACTCATTAGGCAACTGCAGTGGCAGTGTCTTGTTTGTTTGCATTTATTTTTATGTGTGCCTTTGAGACAGGTCTCCTTTGGTGCAGGCTAGCTCACATTTAGTAAAGGTTGGCCTTGAACTCCTCAATCCTTCTGCATTTACTTCCCAAGTGCTGGGGTTACGGGCATTTGGCTCCATCGCTGTCTCATTTACTCCTTACAGTACCTCTGTGAATTTGGCTTTCTCTCTTAAATTCCAACAATGCAGAAATAGTAGCTGAGGGGTTAACTACTTAGTCTGAGTTGCCATCCCCAAAGATGAATACTGATCCTTAAAATTGACTAAGATTTGTTGTGCACTGAGGGCCAGACCATTGCTTGGCCTGGGTTATTTTCTTTAACTATCACTCTGATCTTTTGAGGCAAGTTTGAGCATTATCTTCATTTGTTAGAAAAGGGAACAGGGAGGGAGCCATAAACAATTTGGTGATAATATACATGTCTAGGCTTAAAACAGGGAAATAAATGCTGGAGACTATTTATCAAGGAATGGAATTCACCATGAAGACCTCACTTGGGCCAACCCTCTGTTTTGTTTTAGACAGAGACTTGGCCTATAGCTTAGGCTGGCCTTGAACTCATGACCTTCCTATTGCAGTCTCCCAAGTGTTGATATTGCAGGCATGTACTATCATGTTCACCTCCAGCCGTTATTTCAAAGCACATCTCGTGATGATGCTTAGGACAAATTCATAGTGTGTGTTCCTCAGCATGGACACACGTCAGCAGAGGAGACCTTACTGTTGCTGTGCTTGAGGCAAAGAGGAGACAGTCAGCAGGCATCATTCTCTGTAAGCAGTGGCCAGCTACTCCACAGCCTAGAGAGTCTTCTCAAGTCATTCTCAGTAAGGAGTGGTCAGCTACTCCATAGCCCATGAGAGTCTTCTCAAGCACTAACTGTGACCTGTGCTGCTCAAAAGAAAGAGCCCCTGCCTGGGAGGAGCCCCTGCCTATGGAGATCTTCTTCGTTGGGGGAGCCTCTGACTGGGGGGAAGCCTCTGACTAGGGGAGCTCCTGCCTGGGAGGAGCCCCTGTCTGGGAGGAACCTGCAGTTGTCCAGCCCACTAGTGGATCTGGCCCCCACTGAATTTTGTCTGATGAAGGGCAGAGTGAGAATTGGGACAGCGAGTTTGTCAGAGGAAAGGCCACAGTTGTTTCCTTCTGGATCCCTGGAGATGAGAGGGGGACCTGGTGGGAAGACACAACTTAGGAAGGTGCCTCTCTGAATAAAGGTCTGAGAGCCTTTTCCTATTAAGAAGGAGCATGGTAATCCCAGAAAGCGAGTGATATGGGATTCTGCTGTGGGACTCTTTAAATTCCCATGGCTCGAAGACAGATCTAATACTCAGACCAGAGGGAAGACATGTCTTAAGGCAAAGGAAGGCAATTACACATGGGGTTCAGGGACGCATTCTATATAATTTAGGCAAGTAGAGAGCTTTTCTGTTTGTAATTTAAAAGAGACTTCCCTCTGAGAGCCTAAAGGGTCACATGAATTAGAATAATTTGGAGAGCCCTTTGGTTGAGGAGTGCCATAATGTATTTGTTTAATTCACAGCAGGTCATGGCCTGTGGTTGTCAGGGAGAACATTTTTGTGTGTTTTACTTTGAGACTAGAATGTTGAATAAAAATAGTAAAGTAATTCTTAAAGACCATAATTCACACAGCCACTTGAGTATTGAGGCCTGCCTTGTTTCCCTGCAAAATCAAGATTAAGGGGACTGGAAAATGAGTCAGAATACAATGGCCATTTTTTTGGTCCTTTTTTTTTTTTTTTTTTTCAGAGGTGGTTTGTTACATACTTTTATTAGTTACTTTTCTGGTGCTCTACAGTAAACTACTTTGAAGAGAGGTTATTTGGGCTCACAGTTTGATGGTACAAGATGTCATGATGGGAAAGTCAAGACAATGGAAGCTTGAAGCAGTAGGTTACCCCGTGTCCTGGGTCAGGAGGAGGACAGTGATGAATGCTTGTACATGGCTGGCTGTCCCCTTTGTGGGAAGTCCTGGGATCCCAGCCCAAGGAACAGTGACACATACTTTCAGGATGGATCTTCCTCCTTCAATTAGCTCACTCTAGATTTATATTTCTCTCAAAGGAGAACTTAATCTAGATAACCCCTCACAGTCATGCCCAGGAGATAATGTGATCTAGACAATTCATTGCAGGCTTGTTAACAGGCTTACATCCTGGGTAAGCCTAGGTCCTGTCAGGCAGACAGTCAATGTGAACTACACATAGCAATAGAGAACCAGGATTTTACCACTTAAGTCATCCTATTTTGTGAAAGTTAGTTTATTTTCAGGTTAATTCACTACTAATCATACTGTAAAAACATATTTGTACATATTCTATACAGATATCTAATGATTTCTTCAGCATAAATTCCATTAAACAGAATTATGAGGGCCACAGGTCTAAACAAATATTTTAAGATTCTGCATAAGTATTGCCAAATTTCATTCATGAAAGATTGTGACAAAGTACAGTCCACTTGTACTAGCAAAGTAAAGGGTATGTCTATATTCACCACCTCTTCAACATGGATAATCAGTACTTTAAAAATTAGTAATCAAGATACTCCCAAAATATTACAAGCTATTGCTGTTGCTCTTGGTTGCCTTCCAGAGGTGAAACTATGGACATTTTTTTTTCATGTGTATGTCTGTAGTCTGTTTTGTATAATGTGTTCAAATGTGTGCGGATGCATGGGTGTATGCAGGCACATGGTGTCGAGGCCAGTTGATGTCCTCCTTGATCGTTCTCCACCTATATGTTGAGACATAGTCTGTCACTCATACCTATGGCTTATCAGTTTGGCTAGTCAGGCCAGCCAGCTTGCTCTGCTATTCCTGTTTCAGGACACGGGATTACAGGTGGACTGTCATGGCCACACAGCATTTACCTGAGTGTTGGGCATCTGAAACTGGGTTGTCAGACATGTTAGATGAACACTTTACTCATTGAGCCATCTCTCCGGCCCCATTGTGGCCATCTTTGTGAGGACATTGTGTTCAAATTTCATCAGAATTTTTGGGTTGGTTAGGTTTTTTTTTTCTTTTGTTGTTGACTTGACACAAACTAGAGGCATCTAAAAAGAGGGAAGCTCAACAGAGAAAATGTCTCCTCCAATTGGCCTGTAGGCAAGTCTGTGGGGGTGTTTTCTTAATTAGCGATTGATGGGGGAGGGCCTAGCATACTGTGGGCAGTGCCAATCCTGGGCTGGTGGTCTGGGTTCTATGAGAAAGCAGGCTGAGCAAGCCTTGAAGACCAAGCCAGTAAGCAGCACCCCTCCATCCTCTCTGGATCAGTTCCTGCCTTCAGGTTCCTGCCTTGACTTCCCTCAGCCATGGACTGTAAGCTGTAAGATTGCTTTTGGTCATGGTGTTTATCACACCAATGGAGAGCACACTAAGACTGTTTTCCTGCAACATTTAAATACTCCAATTAACTAGGCGTAGTGGTGCACAGGTTTGGACCCAGCATTCAGAAGCTGTCTGATCTCTGTGAGTTGGAGGCCAGGCTGGTCTGCATAGTAAGATTCTGTTTAAATAAATATATGAATAAATGCATGCTCCAAGAACATGTGTGAAATGCTTGCATCACTTTATTAGAACCACACAATAATCGAATGTTTCAAATTCATTTGACAAGAAATATTATAATAAATAGAACATAAATAAATATAAATAAGCTCATATACCTTCACAAATATAAAATATAACAATAAATACTTTTAAATAAGTGGTAATGAGTGTTTTCATAAACACTTTGGTACAAAATAGTAGCTTATCAGATCTTGCACTACTGCTGACTCATTCAGGGAGGACATTTTCTATCCTTAAGATTTCCATGAAAACTTACAAACAACAATGTGCATAGTAAATACAAGAGGCGTGATTAAGGGGACCATGATGAGATAGCGGTGGCACCTTTGGTAGAGCTAGGAGAATGGGGAAGGAGCTTATGTTCAACCAGGCCAAGACCTCCTGGTTCTTAACCCACCTCTTATTAAAATGTCATTGGTTCAAATTTTTGTGAAAAGGGCACTTAGTGGGAGGGGCTTGAGCTTTTCAGGAGGAATTCAGATAGCTCATCACTCTGTTGATAGTCACAGCACGGATGCTGAAAGCCTGTAGTAGAATGCAGAGCTTCATTTTCACTTTGTAGGGATCACCTTCTTCCTGGGAAGGTCTCTGGGGCAGAGTCTCACCATTGAGATTCAGAGCCTAAAATGAAACACCAAGCATAACATACATACAATTTTAAAACGAAAACATTCGCCTACAAACATGGATGAAGTCAATGCACCATCCAGCACCTGCAACTTAGTCCCACCTATACTCTTAGACCCACCCCACATCTACCCCTGGTGCGATATTCCTGCTCCTTTGCAAGCACACCTGTCTGTAATGAACTCTGATATGACCCCTAAATGACTCAGAAAAGTCAGAATTAGGGCTTGTCTTTCAGAAGGTCAGAGTCTATGAGATGACATCTGTAGCAATAGCTGATTAATTTTTATAGGTTACGTTAAGAATCCCAGTCCTTTGAGAAGAGAGAGCTGGGGGGAGTCTAGTGATTAGAGCTCTCTATCAGTAACAGAGCTGTTTGTGATAAAAATGCTATTTGTGTTAGATACACAAACCAGCAGCACATTTCCCACTCATTCCTTTGATGTGGTAGAACACTATGCCACTGAGCTACATTCCCAGACTCCCTTTTGATTTGGAGACATAGAATAAGAGCTTATATTTATACAAAGCTTGCTATTCTTGCTTGCTCCTCACAAAGATCCCAAGAGAGAGGGAGGGTGTCTGAAGTCACCCCATTTTACAAACAGGCACATAGGCGTTAACTCTGATGCACAGTTATTTCTGGTAGCCCTCTTTCTCCTGCCCCCATCACCTGACCTCTTGTACATGCAATATCAATTATAATTCTCCATATGGTAGATTGTTTGACACATGTATTAATGTCGCTGTCTTTCAAACAAGTAATCTGGCAATGTATATTGTACTGGCTAGTTTGTGTTAACTTGTCACAAGATAGAGTCATTTTGGAAGAGGAGAACATCAGTTAAGAAAAACACCTCCACTAGATTGTCCTGTGGATAAACCTATGGTCATTCTTGATTGATGATTAATGTGGGAGGCCCAGCTCACTCTAGGCTGGTGGTCCTGGATACTATAAGAAGACAGGCTGAGCAAGGTTCCTCCACATCCTCAGCCTCTGTTCCTGCCTTGATTTCCCTGGGTGATGGACTCACTACAAGTTACAAGATGAAATAAACCCTTTCCTCCCCAACTTGCTTGTGGAAACCATAACCAAGACAGTATATAAGAAATGAAAAAGAATTCAGTTGCTTTTCAGACAGTGACTTCTGGACATATTTTCATCTCATGCCCTAGTTACCAAGGCACTCAGCTCTCTTATGTGCATATTTCTGTGGTTTGTGCTACCATCTACAGCAAGTTCCCATGAATGGGTAATCCTGTGGATTTCCCTAGATGATAGATGACTTTTCATTTTGTTCAAAATTATAACTGGACACCAGCCCCTTTTGATTTCACTAGTCATGTTTGGGTGTGTGTGCAGCCCTTGGAGTGTCAATTATGCATTAAAAAACATGTGTACATGTGTATGTGTGTTATATGCACACACACTCATATGCACACATAGCAGATATATGATCTGTGCCTACAACATGCAGAAGCCAGAGAAGGAGGTCCTATGTTATTCTCCATTTTATCCCTTTGAGGCAGGGTCTCTCTGAACCTGGAGTTTTATGGCTAGACTTGTAGCAAAAAAAAAAAAAAAAGCCTCAGTGATCCTCCTGTGTCCACTCTGAGGTTACAGGCTGGTTCAAGACCATACCCTGTTTGTTGCATATGTACTCCCAGCCAAACTCAAGTCCTCATGGTTGCACAGCCAGTGCTCTTAATCACTAAACTGTCTCTCCAGTCCTGGACCCTTAAGGGAAATAAAGCATTTTTTTTTAAAAGCAACCCTTTTTGCAGGGGACCCTAGTTCTGCCTCTTGCTTGCAGGCTGTGTGATCTCAGATAAGTGTCACTGCTCTCCTTTGTACAGATCTTATTCGCTTGTTGTGGGGACGGCATGAGAAAAAAAATTGCAAAGAGTCTGGTGCATAGCATGAGGTCAACAAGCAGAAGGCTGCTTGTATTTGCCCTGACTGTAGAGGATTTCCTCAAGGCTGTGGGGATGGGGGTGGGGGTGGGAATGGCTTCAGGTTTCTCCTGACCCAAGAAGGACACCTTACCTGCATCAGCTCATCAATGGCCGTCAGCATGTTCTCATCCAGAATCACCTGCTTCTGATTATGATCCAAAAGCTCTGCATTGATGGCCTTGAACTCTGTCCGGTACACCTTCAAGTCCTCATAGATGCTACCAAGGCACAGGGTCTAGGTGAAGAGACAACATGGGAAAGATGTCATTGAAATGGGCTAGACCTACATCCCGCTGCTGCATTGGAGGGAAGCAGTGAGTCTTACCATCATCAAAGAAGTCCTTCTGGGGGGCAGGCAGCTCCCTCTCTGGAGGAAAGAATGAGCTGGCATCAATATCATGAATTGCTCATGGGGGAGGAACCTTTAGTTTGCTTACTTACTGTTAGGGAAGCAGTCTCTGTAGAAGCCAGACAACTTTCATTCTAGAGAAAAAACATACACCACAGATATTAATTCTTAGTACAAGTCTCTCTGATATTTTATCTCAAACTAACTTTTCATTACACTAAGAAGCATAGCAAAATTCACCACTGTAGGGACTTTTGTGTGACTGTAGGAATTCATGTGTGCACAAGTGTGTACGAGTGTGTGCAGATAGAAGCCAGAGGACCACATTTGGTGTTTTTCTCAGTCACTTCTCCACCTTATATTTTCTGATATGGGGTCTCTCAATGAACCTGCAACTCACTGATTCAGCTAGACTAGCTGGCCAATGAGTCCTGGGTATCTCCTGTCTCTGCCTATCCTGGCACTGAGGCTATGTGTGGAACCATCACACCCAGCTTTTGTGTGGTGCTGGGGATCTGAACTCAGGTCCTCATGCCTGTGCAGTAAGCACTTTACAACAGCTTCACCAGACCCATTTCTTTTTTTCTTTTAAAGACAAGATCTTACTATGTATCCCTCGCTGGGCTGGAACTCACTATGTATACCAGGCTAGCTTCTCTCTTAGCAGAGATTAGCCTGGAATTAAAGGTATATATCACTACTACACCCAGCTCATAGTTTCTGAGTACATCCTTCTGCTTGTTGAAGTATTCAAATTGTTGTGCTTTTTTCCCCCCAAAATCTCACTTTTGGTAGCTACCTGTAAATGTCTGGAGACAGCTTACATTTGGCACACAAATCTTGTGTTGCATTTCTGGGGGGAAAGACCTCTATACCTTGACTAGTTCCGGTGGTAAACAGGCCTTCAGTGTGCTGGTTTTGTCTGCTGTGATGTCTTCATGATCAATGTCTTCAGCAGTGCAGGGATAATGTTTCAGAATTTGTCTGGCCTATGAAAACCAGAAAGAGAAGCTGAGGTGATACTCTCAGCAAGACAGCTGGCTCCCTCTGAGGTTGGCACCCAAGGGCACCAGCAGTACTGGAAATGGCCACCCTGAGCCTTCATCTCTTTTACCTGTAGGAAATTCAGACTCTTCATACCATAAAAGGAAACAGGTCACCTACACTCTCTCCCTCCCCTCCCCCTTTGCCTAGGCTGTGGCCAGCAGGATATTTTTTTCCACCAAGTGAACACTGCAGCAGGTTGTGCTAATCAGCATCAGCGCCACACTGTGGTGCTTGCTTCCGGTGAATCCTGTTGTTTTCCTTTTGCCAAGCAGCTGTGCTGTATGAATATCTTTTTCAAGTATAACTTCCAAAGGGGAATTGTTAAAGTCACAGCTTGATGGTTGTAACAAACTTGCAAGCCCTAAAGACTAGTTGAGCTTTAATTTACAGTACACAGGGACTGTGTCTTCCCCCTGGTGTGTTGGGAAACAGCAATGAACAGAATTACACAACTTATTAAGAAGTCAACTGCTTTTTGACTGAAGGTTGAGATAATTTTCCCATTCAACTATGGTACTAGGGATGTGACAAAGAAGGGACAGTGATGTGCCCTACTGGATTCCAAGTTCAACTTGGTAGCAATAGTCACCCAAACTAAGACAAAACTGAATTCTGCAATGTCGTGATCTTTAGCAAAGTTGACTGGGAGTAGCAGAGTGGGCTCCTCCATGGAGCATCTAGTTACCTTTGAACTCCTCCAATGTCTCCATATCAAACCTCACCTTAGGAAAAAAGTCACTCATCTCTGTAGGCATTCCTCCCTTAAGATTTTTCCTTAATGTTAAAATTTCATGTGCTATGTGTTCTGCCTGCGTGTATATCTGTGTACCATGTGGGCACAGTGCCCTTGGAGGCCAGAAAATGACAGATTCCCTAGAACTAGAGTTACCAATGGTTGTGAGTCACCTTGGTAATGCTGGGAATCAAACTCAGATCCTCTGAAAGAGCAGTCAGCACTCTTAACCACTGAGCCCTCTCTACCTGGGAGCCCACACATAATTAAAATTGTTTGGTCATTGAAGAACAATAGGCAATACATTGTGAAAGATGAAAAGGGAAGGAATTCTCCAAGAAGGCCTTGTGGAATGCAGCTTATCTTGGGATATGTATAAGGTAACAAGCTAGAAGGTCCTCAAGAAAGATTTAAAAACACACCAGAAAGAAGGAATATCCCTCCCATTCTCCCTCCCTTCCTCCCCCCCCCTCTCTGCCCCTCTGTTCCTATGTGCTTAGGGCTGAATGCCCTGTTAAGGCTGGAACGGGTCCTCATTCATAATTAAGTAAGAACTCTACCACAGAGTCACAGCCCTAGCAGCTCCAGGGTATCTTGAACACATTATCATTTGCTGTAGCTTTGTAGCAAAAGTGAGAGAAAACGGTGGCAATTTTACAGCATATTTGCATTCAAATATGAAACCTAAGAAAAATGAATGGAGCTAGAAATAAAACTGGATCACACTTGCCCTTGAAAAATGAAGGCTGAATATGACACCTGGTGTCTCAGCCCTCCCTGAGACATGTCCATTCAACAAGGAACTGCATCACTGTGTTGGACATTGGTGAGCAGCAGGAGAGACAATCTAATTCATCTTCATAGCTTGTGAAACACAGAGATTACACCTAGTGACTGTCTCCCTGCTCAACCTGCAGTGGAGCATATGCAGGGAGCACCTGTCCTGATGCCATACACGCAGACAGGCTGGGAGGGGCACAGTGAGTAGCCATTTTCCTCTGGGTAGCCCCAACTGATGCCGTTATAATTTATTACTATCCATCCTTTCTTTCTCTGGAGACACAGTTTCCTCTAGATACTGTCTGGGAGGTTTGAAGTTTCCTGTACTGCTCCTGCCAGCTACCCATGAACTGTAGGCCCCCAGCAGACACCAGATGGGTAAGAAGTCCTTTCCACAGAGGAGCTTCCAATCCAGAAGGTCGAGAAACTCACCTTATCCAGCATATGGTTGGTGGTCCTCAGCAGGTTTTGGGAGCGGTCAAGACACTGGGCAGGTCTGGAGACTGGTGTGGCCCTGGCCAGACTGAGGTGGATTAGGAGGACAAGGATGGTCAAAAAGAGGAGGCCTGGAAGGGAAATGGGGGTGAGGTAGGTTGAGCTTGTCAGCCTGGTTCGGCGTGCCTCTGTCTTCAGCCATTCTGGGCATCTTTGCCATCCATTATTTTCTGGGTACTGACCTCCTTCCACCCATGTTTCAACCCCTTCCTTGGGGCTGACAGACTGAGCAAGACTCCCCAAATCTTGTTTGGGGACTGGATGAAAGTGTTTTCCTTACTCTAGCTCCAAGACTGTACCTTAGTTTTCTTCTGTGAAATGGGCATAATGGGCCCAGGCTGTTCTATAATGAAGAGACCATGCCAGGTACAGCAGAGATCTAGCAAAACCTCCCTCCTTTCTGTCTTCCTTCCTTTGGCCTTCAATTACTGACTGCCCTTTAGTCTCCCTTAGCGGGTCCATGGCTCTGCCCGCTCTTTCCCAGGCCACCCTCCCCGATCCTGTCACCCTGGTCCCCGGGCCTGGGTTACTTACAGCGCGATGGACACATTCTGGTCTGGCACTGAGCAGAGCAGCTGGATGCTGGAGGTGAGGCTGTTGCAACACTGACCCTGGGGGACACATTTTTATAATTGTCTGGAGACCCAGTAGGACTTTCCCAGGACGGTGTCTCTTGCTTTCTCTCTCTGTCTCTACACGAGCTTCTCAAGGACACGTGCATCGATCGTCCCCAGGGGGGTGGCGCTTTCGGATTAACTCTCGGAGTGCCCGTCTGCGAGGTTCCGGGACCGGCCCGCCGCCCACCCCACCCACCCGCACTCAGAGCGAAAGCGAAATACGCCCGTGAGTCGACTCGCAGCTCTTGTTCTGAAGCAGGTCTGTCCTGCCTCACTACACCCTTAGCCTAGATGCCCTGTTGCCACGGCACGCTGCCCAGCGCCCCTTCCGAAAAAGCAAGCGTCACCCACTTGTCTCAGCCGTGGACACTGAGTCTGATTCAATTTGCTTTGGGAATGTGTCTTGCCTTAAACATAAAAAAGGACAAAACCGGTGTGACTATGTACCGCTTAGGACTCAGTTCTGGCAGTTCTGGTTTAGTGCAATGGCTGCACAACATCCTGGGAGAAATGGCCCAAAGAGAGGAAGCCCATCTCTCTGCAGGAGCCTAAGGCTTTTGCAGCCTCCTAGCTCTGCAAGGAGGCATTTGGATTCTGGAAACAGGGATCAACACAGTAGGGAGGCAGAGGGGAGATAAGAAAAGGAATACTGCAAGCTGTGATGTGGGATGTATCAGGCCATTTCAGAGGTTGGGGATGACATCCTTAGCCTTTCTAGAGTTTTAGCGGAGAGATATCCTTGGATTTGCATGATGGGAAGATCCCTTCAGCAGCAATGTAGGGGCTGGACACCAAGGGTCCAACTCAGATCCAAGGGAGTAGATAGCAGAATAGGACCACACCATGGTCCCATTCAAGATGGAGAACAAAGGTGAGCAGAAGGGATTCCCAGCAGGGTGACAGGCTAAAGCTTGGTAACACCCATGCGGAATGGGAGCTTCCCAGTTCCTACAGCAGGGGTGTGAGAGTTTGGAGCTTGCAAAGACAGGTTGTATTTTGGAGGTTTGGGGTAGGAGGTTCCCTGGGGGCTTCACTAATTTCTACCCTAAGTCACTAATTTCTACCCCAAGTCAGTCTCACTGGGTGTGCAGAGAGAGGAAGGCCTGCTTGGCCATCGACTTGGAAGCCAGCCATGTGTCTGGCTGCCCCCAGACCTTTACAACGGGAGCTGTCAGAGCCCACCTCCTGTAGAGGCAACCACCTCAATAAGAAGCTGTTGGGAGCACAGAGGGAAGAATGGATGTTTCTTCCTTCTGAGGTCCACTGAGATCTAGACAGAGGAGGTCAGTGCCAGCTGCCACGCTGTGAGCGCTCAGAAGGGTGGACCTGCTGAAAAGGGGTAACAAGGTCAATAAGAAGGAAGCCATAGGAGCTCCGACCTGTAAGGTCCCTGTGGCTGTGAACTGGGGACAAGGGACAATCAATGGTCAGAACCAATGGTGTCATAATAGTCTATGTGAAGCTGTGCTTATGTCAAGAAGGTTAAGATGAAGTTAATGACACTTAAAACTGGAATGAAGTCAAGTTCATCACAACAGAGCTGTTCCTTTCCTGGCAGGCACAGCTCTTACAAACGAGTGATTCCTGCTACTCAGATGAGCCCAGAGCCTCTGTCAAGTGTGGGTTCTTGGCCACTAGATACAGTTTCTGACCCACACTTTTAAAATACGACTTTAAAACATTCTTGTAGAATCCATAATGCATACAATGTATTTTGATCCTATTTACCCCCATGCCTCCTTTTAACTTCTAGATCACTATCTACCTTCCACTCCCTTCTAATTATCATGTCCTAATTTATTTTTTAAAAATAACCCCTGAGTTTAATTTGTGCTGTTTATACACTCATAAGTGTGTGGCCATCCAAGGGAGCATAGTCACCTAACCAGAGGCCACACCCTTACAAAAACAACAAAACACATGAATCTCCCTTCTGAAGAAGACATCAACTGTCAACAGACCCTCAGCTAGGGGTGGGGTCTCAGGAGCCCCTGCCCACTCCATGTTGGAATGTTGAATGGGTGATCATGCAAAGGCCTTGTGCAGCAGGCATCACAGTTTCCATGAGTCCCTAAGTGCGGTGACCCTGTAGTGTCCAGAAACTATGTTTCTCCTCAGTCTTCCCTGACCTCTGCCCTTTACAATTTTCCACTTTTTCTTCCTCAGTGGTCCCTAAGGTTTTCGGTAAAGGCTGTCCCGATCGTGGATGAGAACTCCACAAGTTCTTATTCTCTGCATAACTTTGTCAAACACTTTCATCTATAATATTACACACACACACACACACACACACACACACACACACACACACACACACACGCACGCGTATATATTGTCCATTAGTGCTAATACATAGTATTTAGCACTGTATTGGAGATGTAGGCAAATGCTGTAAGGAAAGAAAAACAAATGAGAGATTTTAATGATGGAAATGAAAAGACAAGACCATCCATCATTTTAACATAATTTGGTATAAGTTGAGCTGGGGGTACAGGATTCCAGCTACTTCTGAGGCTAAGGTACGAAGTTCAAGATCTGCCTGGCTACAGAGTGGCAGGCTACCCCAAGCAATTAAATGAGAGCCTGTCTCAAAACTGGAAACATTTTTTTTTAAAAGAGGGCAGGTAATATATCTCAGTGGCAGAGCATTTGCTTAGTACAGGATTATTTATGATAGTCATAGTTTTAGTCTTGAATGGGTTCATTAAGTTTATAGAAAGCAAAAAATAGAATAGATAGCAAGTGGCAGTAAAGACAGGAAGGAGGTAGGACTACATTATCAACTCAGGAATTTATACCATCCGACACAGATGGCTGGAGCAGTCTGGTTGAGAGAGCAGAAGAAATCAGGGCTTTACAAAACAGTCAGTAGAAATTGACTGGGGAAGTTGAGGCTCTCAGCTGGGGTTCCAGGTTGAGCTTTCTCTCCGTGAATCTATAGCTTTCTTAAATCTGCCTTGGAAAGAACTTAGCTATTAATTAGCTCTTCAAACAATGCCTGTTGTTTTTGACTTGATCTCATTTTAGGTTTTGATCTAGAACAGCTTAGGATTCTAATCAGACATATAGATAACCAAGCTCTTGAAATATCCTATGGGTTTTATGATGCTTTTTGGAATTTCCTATTCATTTCCAGGAATTGGGGTCTGGGTGTTTCCATCTCCATATTTCCTATCAGTTCAGTCTTATAGGTCACTAATACTCTCTTCACTTATGTTTTAACAATTGTCAGACTCATTTGTTGAAGGCTAATTTCAGTTACTGTCTTTCTTTTTGGTATTAGAACTTCTACTTGGTTTTGAAAATTATGTAGATTTTAGTTCCTTGTGCAATCCTCCTTCTTGTCATCCATTTTCTTTAGCATGTACAGTCTTTATATTCTGAATCTGATCATTCCAATATCTGGATTACTTGTGTCTGATCTTAATGTACATTTCTTCTCTTGACCCTGTCTCTCTCCATGACTAGTAATTTTTTATTGGATGGTAATGGTGGACATGAAAAATGGTTGGTGGTAAGTGGTGTTAGCAGTCGTGCCAAGAACAGAAGTCCTTGAATCCTCAGGGATTAACCTGCCTTGAGGCTTCATCTGTAAAAGCTACACTTGATGTATTTGTTCTTTCTAGAGTGCAGCTCCATGAGTTCCTACTGAAAGCACGAGGTGCTTCCCACATCCTCTCTGCTCAGGTGGGCTCAGAAACCAGTGTTCCTCTCCACAGGACCATGGTTACTTTTGCATAATTTCTTAGCCACTTTTTCTTCTCTGTTTAACACTGCTTACTATTAGGAAAATACACAGGAGCAAAGAGCAGCTCTTTCTATATACGAGTCTTCTCTTTACAACCTCCCTTCAGGATTTTGTCTGAAGTCCTAGTTAACTTGGTGACTCTGAATTTCAACTTCTTGTTTCTTCACTGAGCACCCCCAAGCAGGACTCTCTTTCTGGCTAGCAGCCATTTTCTTCTCAGCTTCTCAGTTTTCCACTCATACCCACTAGTCATATGACTTGGAAAATGCCTCAGTGGAAAGTGCCATTACATTTGGTCTTTCCAGTGAGATTCCCATTTTTCAAGGATCTTGGCTTTTCAAGGCCTGGGCTACACAGACAGCTCATCAATGCATTTGGAACAGAAGAAAAAAGAAAAGGAAATTGATTCTTCTAGCTATTTTTATGGAAGAATAGTCCCTCTGCAAGCTGAAAATAGAAGTGACTGGGGTAATGGTAGGGACAGACCCCAGGGCCTTGTAAGCCCCCTACCACTGAGACACTCTCCCAGCCCATGCAAACAGAAGTAACTCTGATTGTGGAATATGCTCTAAGTTCCAAAGTTGAAGCTTCAAAAATGCCCATGTTCTTTAAAAAAAATACGATTCCTGATATTCTCAGTACTAGGCAGGCTCTGATAGATGGAGATAATTACAACATAAGCCAATATTGTTGTTATTATACCTAAGATTATTAATTTTGATTGTCTGCATGATTGGATTAAGAAGTGAACAGGGGATTAGTGCAGTCCACCTTGAAGGTGTCTGTAATGATGCTTCAGAGACAACTGGGTCATGGGAGTTCTGGCTTAATCAATGGATTGATCCCTTGCTGTGTGAGTAATAGGATAGCATTATTGGGAGGTGGCAAAATGTGGAAGACTGGCACAACCAGAGGAAGGAGGTCATTGGAGGTTGGGGTTGGGATATCCTTAGGGTTATGTCTCATCTGGCTCTTTATTTCTGTCTTTTTCTTGCTTCATGTCTGTCAATCACATGGTCCTGTCACCATGACATTCTGCCTTATAATGATCCCAGAAACACAGAGTCGCTGACCATGGGCTGAATGTTCAGCAACCAGCCAAAACAGACCCGTCTTCCCTTAAATCCTTTCCCTTAGATATTTTGGTCAGTTTTGCAAAAATAACCAATTCAATTCTCACTTTTATAAGAAGAACCCGAGGCACAGGGAGTCTCAGTTAGTGTGAGCAACAGTGTAATGTGTTGAGTCTACGTGGTGAAATCTTCCTTTTTACACCTGAAGCTCTGTCTGTATACAGCTAGGCAATGGATATTCACTGGAAACTGCTTGGACTTGCAAGGGAAGCCAGGTCTGAAGTTGTATTTTACCATTTGTCCCTGTGGCTTTTCTTGTGTTACGACTGAGAATACTTGCGGAGGTGAAACTTAGTGGGGCTGGAGAGGTGTCTCAGTGCTTAAGACTGGTGGTGCTCTTGAGGACCCAACTCCGGTCCCAATACTTACCTTGGACTAGGAAAAGGCAGCTCACAACTCCCTGTAACTCCACCCTCAGGGGATCAAGGCCATTTGGCCTCTGAGGGCAAATTCACCCATGTGTACATATCCACACACAGACTTACATATCTCGATACATAATTCAAAATAAAAATTTCAGTGGAGGGGAGAAATCTTATGGGGCCTTACCCTGAGACAAAGAACTGCAGGCAGCTAAGAAGAGCGGAGACTGATAGAATTCATCTTCCCCAGCCCTTTAATTCATTATCCAATACCAACTGGTTATCCCTGAAGTCCTACACATACAAGCAACATTAGATGGACTCAGTGGGCTGTGTTTATATGTTTATGTATATATGTAAAGTAGCAACTAAAGACAAAGAGGCCATGAATCTGAGAGTGAGTGAGGTGGGGTGGGACATGGGCAAGTTCGGAGGGAGAAAGGAGAAAGGGAAAACGATGTAATTATATTTTAATTAAAAAAACAATTTAAAAGAAAATGAGAGTCCAGGGCAAACTCTATCCAGTACTTTCTGGACCAAGCTGTGCCCCTTACTGAAGTGTGGAGGATGTGGTCCTCTCTGGGCAGTTGTAGATTATAGTGAGTGTCTACTCCATCTCACTGTGTGTTAACCCTCTGCCAGGACGACAGCCTGAATACTGTTGCACACCTCTGTTTACTCAGAGACCCACTGCTTGGGAAATTCACAGGGACTGATGACATTGTTTCAAAGAAAGGAGAAGGAAGGCAAGACAGGAAAACACGGGGCCAATATGTGCTTCACAGGGAAGAGTCGGGTTGGCTTTCTGTCCTAAATGTTTCCTTTAGTGTCAGGACAAAGCTTTGTATCTAGTTGGTTTCCAGAGCAGAAGCTGCAGGAGACCTTTCTGACATCCCATAATCTCATTTCCTCTGTTGTTTTTACAATGTGAAATGCCCCAGTGTTTCTCTCCTGAGTAATGACACAAATTTACCTCATGTCAAAGAACTCCAAAGATCTTAGAACACATTCTGCATATTTCCTCCTGCTAATAACATCCTTATTGCAGCAGGTGTGGAACGGCTTTGAGTGGTTTCTCTTTAGAAACTAAATAGTAATATTTCCACATCCAAAAAATATATAGCTCTATAAAGAGATTAAGCAAATGCATCCTTGTAATGCAATAGAAAATGATCTATTTTGTATTTAAATAGGGCTAAACTAATTTCCTGCAATTGTTTCAGGGCAGCCATCTGACAAATGGATTCTACAAATCCTCAAAAATGGGTTCTACAAACTCTACAAAAAGCCATCATCATCCAGACAGAAAATCAGGAATAAACCAAAAAAAAAAAAAAAACCAACAACAACAACAAAAAAAAATGAATTGTACACAAAGTTGTGAGAAGACTTCCAAATTAATAGGATTTTTTTCTTGACCAAACTGGCTAGGGAATATTTTTATTTTGTAAAAGCCTCACAACTCAGATCTCCTGGGGAAGCTGGTGCAGATGGATGTTTCCAGGGCTGCACTCTGGGCTTGAACTATGAGATGCTTACACTGATTCTGTACCTTTCAGAAAAAAGCATGCTTTCTAAATTGGAGCTGGTGTTATTTCCCTTTAAAAACAAACAAACAACAAGGGTTGCCTTTAGAATAATAAAGAAAAACATGCCATTGTTAAGATAATATATAGAATGCAGAAAATACATTTTGGAAAGACCCTGTTTACTCCAGTAGGAACCAATAGGCTATTAGTTTTTTGCTTTTTTTATTTTAGAAACAATCTTATTTTACATATCAGTCCTCTCATTTCCTCTAACTCCCATTCTCCCATGCTTCCCACCGATCCCCACAACGCCCCCCTCAATCCCCAAGGATAGTGAGACCCTCCACGGGGGATGGGCATAAAAGTCCATCACATCATTTGGGGGAGGGCCTAGGCCCTCTTTCGTACATCTGGGATGCAATAGTATCCCTCCATAGGGAATGGGCTCCCAAAGTTCATTTGTGCTCTAGGAATAAAAACTGGCTCCACTGTTAGAGGTCCCATAGACTTCCCAGGCCTCCCAGCTGGCACCCACATTCAGAGGGCTTGGTTGGTCCAATGCTGGTTCCCCAGCTTTATGACTAGGGTCTCCATGCTCTCACAAGGTCAGGTCAAACTGTTTCTGCAGGTTTCTCCAGCACGGTCTTGGCTCCTTTGCTCATCCCTCCTCACTCTCCACAACTGGATTCCAGGAGTATGGTTCAGTGTTTAGCAGTGGGTGCCTGTTTCTGCTTCAATCAGCTACTGGATGAAGGCTCTAGGAATGGCAATCAAGGTAATAATCAGTCTCATTATAGGGGAAGGGCATCAAAGGCAGCCTCTCTTCCACTGCCTAGATTCTTAATTGGGGTCATCCCTGTGGACCCCCGAATATTTCTTCAGTGCCAGACCGCTCTCCAAACCAACACTGGCTCCCTCTATCAATGCATCTCCTTTCTTGCCCTCCTCCATTCCTCCCCTGTCTAAGGGGCTGTTAGTTTTTAATGGTGGGTCTTTCAATGTAAATAAAATAGCTGAGTGTCTTCAGTTGTTGAGCAGTGTTATTCTTCAGGGAAGCTTGGTACTTTTCCTACTAGTGTTTAGGGAGTTTTTCATCCAAAAATTATTCTAGCTAAGAGTGATTCAAGGAGGAGTGGCATTACTGCTTGCTGGTGACAGTTGCTAATGTTTATTTAGTACACGTTGTTGCCAGGGACTGTCATAGACAATTTTCCTTTGTCGTTTTGTTCAATCCTCATAAACCCTGTATGCCAGATGTCATTGCTGTCACTGTTTTACAGCTCACGAAACTAAGCATTAGAGACTATCCATGATCTCCTGAGGTAGCCTGAGAGGTGGGATTTGAACCCAGCACACTGTTGCTCTCTTAAAATATGGGGTGTTGAGAGAGATGCCTGAAGACAGGAAAATATTATGCAGATATAGCCTTTTTGGCAAATGTTTTTTGGAGTATCTAAATAAAAGCCTTTAAAAACAGCTTTAAAAGAAAGCAAAAACCAAATAGCTCTACTCTTAAGGCCTTAGTTAGCAGCATTAATCAGAAATTTGGACAGTGATTAAATACAGGGATGTCATTGCCACCATTATAAGATTTTATTGTATAGACACATAAAGAAGGGAAATAGGGTGACTACTTTTCCTCTACTCTAATACTCAACACAAAAGACTTCTGCATGCAAATAGATGTAAATACATTTTTGGATGCTTTTCTCATTGATACAGCTAACAATATCTGTTACGTCTCACTGTTTGTGTGTAGTTGATACAGTTGTTTATCTGCTACTGCCTTGCACTACTACATATTCCCCAGGACACAAGAACATGGTTCATTTTATTTTCCTCTGTCCTCCCAACAGATATGACAGTACTTGGACAAAAGACAAAATTGGAACAACTTAGTTCCATAGTCTTGTCTCTCTTTGTTTTTGTTTTTGCTTTTTTTTTTTTTCATTCTAGTTTGGGCAGCATTTCATTCATGGAATAGAAGCATTCTGACGAATTGAGCAGAGGACAGAAAGGGGCTGAAGAGACTAGTGTGGTTCTAACCTCATAATCTGAGCATCTGGGAGGCTGAGGCAGGAAGATCTCAGGTTCAGCCAGCCTGGGCTACATCATGAGGCTTGCTCCAAATAAAACAATACAAAGCAGAACAACTCAGGGATGACGAAAACAGAAACATTCCTGTCCAGAATAAGAAAACAGAATGATTAATCACTATGCAAAGTCAGAGAAACAAAACAGTAGAAAATATAGCTGACTGGTTAGTAAAATTAAGACAGAGGGAAGTTCATTACCAAGCCAGTTAAGTCTGATAGTGCTTCTGTCGTGCAGCCTCCTTAGCGGTTCCTAACTTTGAGATGTTTGGAAGAGCAGTTGTGCACACTGCAGGAGGTGAATGGCGTTTTCCTTCTCAAATTATATCCTGTGAACACACAGTTGGAATTACTATCACCAGGAAGCATTTAAATAAAAAAGTATTGATGTTCATTGGGTTCTGGAATATAATGCTCAATTTGACGCAAAGATGGGCAGTGTGACTCCTGGTTTCATCAGAAGGAACAGCTTCATTATTTAAAAGCTGGATAGAGTCCCTCCGAAGTGGCAGGGATGGCATCAGAGGATTTTGTGATTCACTTATAACGTTGCTGAGATAGCCACTGAGACCACATCATAGGATAACAGTGAGATAAGGGGCTATCGTGGAGTTAGGTGAACGTTTTCTATAGCTCCAGAAGCTATGGAGGTTTTGATGGCTCTGGTGGCTATATGTAGAAATGATGAATTTGATGATGGAGTGAGGAGTGAAGTGTATGAACAGACATAGTGTTGTTGCTGGTGATGCAAGTTTGGGTTTTTGTGGTGGTTACTTTGTACGTATGTGCAGTAAGCTTTTACTTTGCTTAGGCTTGTTCCTAAGTAGCTTTTATAACTTAAACTAACCCATATTTTTCAGTCTATGTTCTACCAACTGGTGTGGCCTCTCTTCCATCTCATAACTCCTCTTTCCTCTACATATCTCCTGGCTTCTCCTGTCCCTCCATTCCTCCTTCTCTTCCTTTCTCCCTTCCCAAAAGCCCAACCTACACCTCCTGTCTAGCTATGGACCATTCAGCTCTTTATTAAACCAACCACAGCAATATATCTTCACACAGTCATCATACAAATATCCCACAACACATTTATCTATGCAAGAAAGATATCACAAGAGGGTTGTCTCTTTTGTGCAACTAAAAATAACATTGCTGATACTCAGCACTGACTTGACTTCATGCTGATTTTGGAGCTGATGACAGAGCAACAGGAGGAGCAGATGTAGAATCCATGACACATAAGCCTGCTGCCTGCCATGTGCAAAGATGAAAATAACAAGCTGCATCAGTGAGTCTTCTTGTGTTTGGGTATTGGAGGTGTCTCTGGAATGGGGGACAGAGAAGGAATGGTAAGGAAGGATATGGATGTTTTAAGAAGAGGAGTGGAGAGCCATCAGAGGAGAGGCTATAATAATCCTGACAGCTTGGCTCACTGTGGCCATGGTGGTAGAGCCATTGGCAGTTACTATGGGCAAGATAGCATGGGTGGAGGTGAGTGGTGTGAATGTACAAAAAACAAAGCCACCTACATGCAAGTCCCTCGACTACTTCACTTCCTTCAGATTTCATTTTGCATTTTAATAACATTAATAACTTGATTGAAGAAATATGCCTTCAAAGTATTATTTGAGTCAAGAAGGAACAGGGGTACAGTCCTGTAATCATAGCTGCTTAGGAAGAAAATCCCAGTATGAAGATGGGGGTATGGGTACAGAGTCTCAGCACTAGGGGAAGATGTGGGGGAAGGAGAGTCTGCTTTCTTTAAGGGTGTGGCCCCTGCTAGGTCAACCACACCCCAAGCAGGCCACACCCAAAGGTAGCTGGGCTGTATGAACTGGACTCAGCAGGTTAAAACAGATAGGGTAGAGTAGGGGAAGGAGGGAGGGGTGCATCTGGAAGAAGCGGGTGGTGAATGTTACCAAAATATATTACATGAAATTCTCAAAGAATTAACAAAAATATTTAGAAAATTAAAGCAGTAGAATAGTTCTCTGGGGAGATGGGGAAATTTTTATATCATAAGTGAACATATGCCAATAGCTAAAAACTAACTTTTGTAAGGGGTGATACAACATTTCCAGACCAGGAGAGTGATCTGAGATTAAAGACAAAGGCAGGTATGGGGCACACACCTGCAGTCCCTGTGTCGGGGTGGTGGAGAGACACAGGAGAATTATGAAACCACAACTACCAAACCGGAAATTTTGTCACACGACGTTACCATGTGAAGTTTGTCAATGACACAGACAAAATAACTGAGATAATGAATACCTCAGTAGACCAGTGAGAAAAATCATTAATAGACAATTCAAGTAAGAAAGCTATAAACCATTAATGAATATGTAAAAAAGATACAACAGGTATCTTTACAGCTAAAGAACCATATACAGCTAAATGAAATAAATGCTTTCAAGTTGAAAAAGGTGTAGAGAGAGAATTCCTAGCCTTGACAAATTCATAATGAAACTGTTTCTGAATATAAATTTGACAAAGTTCATCAGGAATCTTGAAGTTTTTGTAGATTTTACCCCCCAAAAGTCAGGAGTATACCCTGAGGAATTTCAGCAATGCAAAAGATAAGGTATGTCAGATATGCAAAAGAAAAGTCTTATAATAATAAAATAAATGCAAAAATATGTGTAGGTCTGACATTAGAGAGACTTAAATACAGTATATTATAGAATGTCTGTCATACAGCCTCACAATTTTGCAAAGAGCTTTGTCAAAATGACCTAGAACATTTAAAAAAACCAACAAGAAAAAAAAAAACAAAAATAAATCAGTCCTGTGTTTACAAAAGTGGCTTATGGCAATTTAGAAGAAGGCTTAACAGGCAGCAAGATCTCCTAAGTCTGAAGCAGTCGTGCAACAGGGAAGTCAGAGTGGGGACCACATAGGAAGTGGAAGAGCCTTCGACAAAAGTTGCTGATAACTGTTGAAGCCACAACTTTGGCCACAGCGGAGTTTGAACACCACTGCGTGCAACTTTCTGTGGAGGCAACGGGAGATAAACACATGGCTGGTTCAGCCCATGGGGCCTGTGTAAGAGGTGGCTGTATGATTTAATGCAGGTCCACCTGGCAGATGTTTGTGATTTTTTTCCCCTGCCAACATCTCTCAGCAGCGTGAAAATAGCAGAAGCCACAGTATCAGAGGCTGACAGAAAAGAGTGTTGGGTAAATTCAACTTTGGAACTGGGCAGAAGGAAGTGGGAGAGAGTCAGGATATTGATGGCATCTGGGGGTGCTTGCTTGAGCAATCAGTCATTCAACAGAAAGTCCTTACGCATGTAATGTGTGCTGTGTGCCAGGCACTGGCTCATCAATACCCGGGGTTTTATCAGGGACTCACACAAAGGATCCTACACTTAGGGATGGCTGAGAAGAGGGAACATACTACATAACAAGCTCAATGAGCTTGTGTGGTTGGAAACAAAGGAAATGGCAGAGCTTGGAAGCCCCAAACTGAATGTATTTATTTTAAACTCACTCCTTTCCCTCCCTTAACTATTTTTGAATTATTTGAATTATTTCTGATAATATTCATGCAGATGTGTAAGGCAACCCTTTTTCTGCTTTGATTTCTGAACAAGCACTGGGTGGGTATAGCCAAAGGTAAGATTTTATATGATAGAAGTGCTCAATGAACTATTTATAAAAATACTTGCCTGGCACATATGTACAAAGCTGCCTTCCTTAGAGGGCTAAGGTTGTATCTGAGTGGTAGGGCACTTACATAGCACACACAAAACCCCTGCATTTGCTCCCCATAACTGGTACCCCTCAAATTAATAACATTAGCAAATGCAGAATTGTGCAAATAAAGTGATTGCAACCCTATCAGATAATAACACCCACACAAAGTGAACTGCATTGGTGGGGAGGCAGAGAGAGTAAAGGTCAGATAACTCATTACTGGCAATTGCCTCTTTTCTTTATTTGTTTCTAATTTGTTTACTTTTGAAATGGTAAATGGCAGCTGGGCACCGGGGTGCATGCCAGTGATCCCAGCTTGGGAGGCTGGGGCAGAAGGATTTTGAGTTCTAGGCTAGTGGTCTAAGAAGACAACAAACAAAATTTTAAAAAGCAAACAAAAGGCCAAAGCACTTGTTACTCAGTTCACTCACCAGTGCTGGCTTAAGTCCAATGCTGATAGAAGGGAGGGAATACAGTGGGCATAGAAGGCTAAAGGTTACTTACTACCCCTAGGTTAAAACAGTAAGGCATAAAAATATACCCCACAGAGTTAATACCAAAGAAAGAAAAGGAAAGTTTTAAAAATGAATATATTTTGCTTATTAGCTCTGCAGTTTTCAAAAAAAGTATGACAATGTATGATTGAAAATTTAGCAAACGGAAAAACAACCCTAAGGTAGGGGCTGGAGAGATGGCTCTGCAGTTAAGAGCACTGGCTGCTCCTGCAGAGGACCAAGTTCATTTTCCAGCATCCATATCCCTCCTACATCAAGCACAGAGCCGGAGCCTGAACGTTACTGATATGGATATGCTGACTGCTACCTTTCAAGGCTATTTCATTTGCTTGCTAAGGAATGCGGGGGGGGGGGGGGGCTTGTGAACAGTGTCCCGGCATGTCTCTGTGAACCCCAAAATGGGTCAGGAAAGCATTAAACAGAATTGGATTGTCCCTAGATGATATGTAAGAACACTAGCATAAAAAGCATAAAAAGCTTTTATGTCTGTCTCAATTATTTAATCTCTGCCAGTTCAGATGAGCATCCTCTGCCTTGGTGCTAATAAACACTGACATGTGAAGTGAAGCAAGCTATTTCCGTAGCATTCTGGAATGGAAATAGAAGTGTCAGCGGAGCTTGGAAAGCAGAAATGGAGAAATGCTGTCCATCATAAGAGCTGCTGTTTAAAAATGTGCCGTGATACCTACCAAGAGGGCCGTGCATTAACACAGCCGGTCTTGGGAAGTGTTGGTCATTTCGAGCCATTTGCTCTGATGGCACAAACGGCTCCAAGCACAGAGGCTGTGTCTGTAGGTATTTTCTGAGGCCAATTTTCTAAATTGCACTTTCAAGGTAATTACAAAGACATGAGTGTTCCTTGTTGGAAGGGACCTTCAAGGCCTTCAGTTCCAAACCTTTTGTTCAGTGGAGGCAATAATATGACCCAGAGTGAGGAGGTGACCCAGCTAATGTCAAACTGGTGATTTAGGTCAGGTCAGGGTCCAGCAGAAATGTGAGTCCTCTGAACTGCCACTAGAGTTCTTTCTCCTGATCTGCAAGGACCAGCTTTTTCACTCTCACGTGGCACTGGGGACATGTCCATTCTGAGAAGCACAGTTCTGGTCCTCCTGGTATAAACCCAGACTTCCAGGGTCACACACATAGCCATGTTCTGAGTTTCTGAAGGTGAGATGATGAGTGATTTTGAGTTTTGTGCATGCAAGTGTGTGTGCATGTGTTTGTGTGTATATGTATGTGCCCCTTTCTTTTTAAAAATAAATTTCTTTGTTCTTATAATGAGCCTGTTATTTCTTTTGTGTCTTCCAAGAAACTAAATCATTTGCCCTCTGCATGTGGGAGACAGTGGTGTAGCCTGATCTGTTTGTGGGGGCCTGGCGGTGGGACCAGGGTCTACCCCTGGTATATGAGCTGGCTTTTTGGAACCCATTCCATATGGTGGGATGTCTTGCTCAGCCTTGATGCAGGGGGAGGGACTTTGTCCTGCCTCATCTGAATGTGCCAGACTTTGTTGACTCCCCATGGGAGGTCTTACCCTTTCTGAGGAGTGGATGGTGGGGGTGGTGGGAGTGGGGGAGTATAGAAGAAGGAGGAGGGGAGAGAGGAAAAACTCTGGTTGGTATGTAAAATGAATAAAAAAAAAAGTATTTCAGCATCCAGGTCTCCTTATACAAGCAAGGCAAACAGTCTACCAGCTGAGCTATGTATAGCTCTATCTATGATTCTCTGTATTTAAAGCACCAAGATGTGATTCTTTGTTTTTGATTTTTAGACAGGGCTTTGGCTGACCTGGTGCTTGCTATGTAGCTCAGACAGACTTCAAACTCTCAGGGTTTGCCTCTGCTTCATGTGGTGGAATTAAAGGGATGTGCTACTGTGCCCGGCCAAGAGGTGATTCCTTATTGCCCCAGCGCTGGTTTAGATTTAAATGTGTGCTGCTTTCTTTGCTCTGATCTTTGCCTGCAGCTCAGCCCTCTTCTTGGAAAGGATTCCACTGGGAGAAGTGCAGACTTTTGAATTTCCTTTCTCATAGATGGTATGATGTGAACATCGATCAGTTTTTGTTAGAATGATTATTTTACCTTCTTTCTTAAAGGATATGTTTGTTGGGTATAAAATTTGATGTGGCTGGATGCCCCTGGGAAGGGAAATTGGATGAGATCTCCTGGGTAAAGTGTCGGTGAGGGGGGCTGGCAAAGGGGAGGGAAGGAGGGATGAGAGCAAGAATGAGAGGAATTGGAAGGTCAGGTGGGGGGACTGGGTGGGAGAGCAATGAAAGAGATACCTTAATAGACAGAGCCACTATTGGGTTAGGGAGAAACCTGGTGCTAGGGAAATTCCCAAGAATCCACAAGGATGACCCCAATTAAGTCTCCTAGCAATAGTGGAGAGGATGCCTGAACTGGCCTTACCCTTTAATCAGATTGTTGAATGCCCCAATTGTCATCATAGAGCCTTCATCCAGTAATTGATGGAACCAGATGCAGAGATCCACAACCAAGCACCAGGCTGAGCTCCGTGAATCCAGTCATAGAGAGGGAGGAGGGAATATATGAGCAAGGAAGGGCAAGATCATGATGGAGAAATCTACAGAGACAGCTGAACCAAGCTCATGAAAACTCATGAACTCTAGACTGACAGCAGTGGAGACTCTAGGGGACCAAACTAGGCCCTCCGTATGTAGGAGATAGTTGTGAAGCTTAGACTATCTGAGGGGTCCCTGGCAGTAGGACCACAATACAGACCTGGTACATGAGCTATCTTGTTGGAGCCCATTCCCTATGGTGGGATGCCATGCTCAGCCTTAATGCAGGGGGGGAGGGACTTGGTCCTACTCCAACTCAATGTGCCAGACTTTGTTGAATACTCATCGGATACCTTACCTGTTGGGAGGAGTGTCTGGGGGGTGGCTGGGGAGGAGGCAAAGGGAGGGCAGCAGGAGGGGTTGGATCGAGAATAGTGGTTGGAATATAAAATAAAATAAAAAAATAAAAATTTGATGTGGCAGAAATCTTCTTTCAGTATACTGATGACATCCTTCCACTAGCTCCTGACTTCTGCTGTGCTTGTTACAGGATTAACAGTCAGTTTAGAAGGTGTTCCTTTGCAGCTAGTTTGGATTTTTCCTACCTAGATGCTTTTAAAGATACATCTCTGCCCCTATTTTGCTTGGGTGTTATAGTGATTTTTGAATCATGGTGGTATCATTGGCCAATTTGGGAACCCTCTCAGCCATGATCTCTTTTGATAGTCTTCCATTATATGTAGGCTCTTTTTGCCACAAATTAAGGCTATGGTAGACCTTCAAGTATGTTTTCTATGTTTTTTATCCTTTTCTATGTGATTTCCACTTTTTGTGTTTCAGGGGTACACTGTGGATTTTTTTTCCTAACCCATATTTTAGCTCATTAATTTTCTCTTCTGTTATCAATGGAAAAGCTCAATTCCCAGCATCAACACCGAAGCTCACAACTGTTTGCAAGTCCAGTTCCGGTGAATCCAATTCCCTCTTCTGACTTCCACTGGCACCACATAAGCATGTGGCACATATATATACATGCAGGCAAAACATCAATACATATAAAAAATAAAAATTAAGTAAAGAATATGAGAGATTATAATATCAGGTGGACTCTGCCTTCCCAAGAGCAAAAATAAAGAGTCCAGAGATAGACTTGGAGACTGGGGCTGTGAGCACTGGTCCTCCAGGGAATCCAGTAAAGCATTGAACAAGTTTTGTCCTGGTTGTCCTGGAGAGCCCCCGCCCTGGAGGCTTGGGAAGCAGTTCTAGTTCTGTAACGTTCACTCCTTGAAACATTTACTGGGCACTCTGAGGCTTTGATGCTTTGCTGTCCTCCCTGCAATTCTGGGTGCAGTTGCCCGAAGAAGTTTCTTACTTTAAAGGACAGAATGGTCATTTTATACTTTAAATGGCTGTAGAAGTTTGTAGTTGTGGATGAGTTTTATGACACATCATTTGTGGCTGTGAAACCCAGAAGAGGCTTCATTTGGTCCTGTGGCAGCTCCATAGGCCAATGACTCAATAGAATGGCAGGAGGGGAAAAAGGGTCATTCAGTGGTGAAACAATGAAGGTGAGGGAAACCCTGCTTACAAACCAGCAGCTCCACTCCTGGGAATTGAGGAGCTACAGACTCAGGGGAGAAATGACAAGGGGAGAGGGAGACTAGTAAAAGGGAGAACAGCTCTTGTCTTTTCTGGGAGGTAGGGAAGATCTTTCAGGGACTAGGGGCCACCCCTTTTAGGACACCATGTTTCTGGTCATGGTAGCTGGGCAGTATCTTTAGCCCACTGGTTGAAGCCAAAAAGGTGACAAGGCATAGTTTGAAGACAGATGTTTCAGCCACCATATCAGACACCTGCAGGTCTAAGCCAGGAGCCAATATTTTCAGCTATAGTGGTTCTTAAGTCCTGGAAAAATAACCTGGACCACAGTTACCACCACAACCCACACAGCTGAGTGCAACTACCAACTACAGCAAAGCTAATGGGAATCTAGTAGTATGTTGCTCAGCTGTGTGATCTCCAAAATTAGTTATTTCCCCCCCTGGTAACAGTCTCTAATATATATCCTGAAATCTAAACCAGATGGCAGCTCCAATCATAACATTGTTCCTAAGAGACAAAAGGCAATATATAATGTTATAATTATGGATATATCCAAAGATGTATATAAAAAAAACAAGGACAAGGAAATAGGAAAAGGATGGTTGTAGGAAGGGGCAACTAAACTAATGATGTTGGGAAAAGCCATAGGAAGTCTAATACTCAATAAAGTAATTTTTGAAATATTTTAAAATAGTATATATATATATATATATATATATATATATATTTGGGTTGAGCATGGTGGTACATGTCTTCAGTCTCAGCACTTGGGAAGCAAAGTCAGGCAGATATCTATGAGTTCACAGGCAGTCTAGTCTACATAGTGAGTTCCAGGCCAGCTGGAGCTACATAGTGAGATCCTGCCTCAAACAAACAAACAAACAAACCACAATCACCACCAATACCAGAATAATTGGAATAGAGTTACCCTGTATGGGTTGATAAAACTGCCTTCAGAATTCATAGATTATCCAGTGAAAATCCCAGTGCTGGAGGTAGATTAACTCTTACGAGTTTTTGGTCAGAGGGACAACTGAGCTCTCCCAAAATATAAGCAATTGCCACTATTGATGGTTGCCTGCCAAAGCAAGATGTTAAGACCTTACTTCTGAGACATGATCAGTTCCGGTAGCAAGGTATAAGAAATAAAGCCAAACTAGGCTAGAATATTCTCCCTGATGGAAAGGACCCAGAGTACTAGAAGCTGCTTGTCACCAACATTCTTACTCAGCTGTGGACCTTATAAGCAACACTACTGACCAGGCAGGCAAGATGTGTTCACTGATACCATAGTGGCAAGTCTGTTGTGGTGTAACCAACTGTTTTCTGATTGAATTGAGGCTTGTATCATATGAGGGAATTCTCGTCTGGTACTGTAAACTGGGCCAAGAGTTCATGGCTGGAGACTGTAAGTACAAGTGGGAAAGGTATTGTGGTCATTTGGCTAATGACCTTGATGCTTTTGTCAGGTTGTCTAAATAACAATACCTCTGCCAACAGATTATTGCTGTTCTCAGATTTTGTCAGGGGAATTTCTTTTTGCAGTGGGCAGAAGTAACTACAGAAACTCATAAGTGGTCAAAGTAATAAGTAGGATGTTGAATGCCCACCACATGGGACATCTATATCACCTCCAAAGCTTAGGGTAAGAAATAATGTAGGACTTAGAGAAAGGGAGGGGGTATTATATAATGCTGACCTTGTGGCATAACATCCATGAAGGTGGGATTTAAATGAGTCCACAAGAACCAAGATAAATGATAAACAGATATTTACTAGGGAAGTACTTACATAAATAATAGTAATAACCACCATGGTCTTCCTGCTCCAGAAAATGCAGTCTCTGCCCTTCTGATGCTCTCATTACAACCCCAGAAAGTGAGCCAGCCCCTCCGCTTCTTATAAGGGGTCAAGTCTGCACCTGAAAACATGCCTCTAGGATGTGGCCACCACCACAAGTTCACTGGCAAAGCAAGATGCTACTACAAATGCATGTTGCCCTGTTGAATTCACAGCTGTTGCAATTACCTGCACAAGATCTGCACAAGATTGGGCCCATCAACATACTTTCCCCATCCCTCCTTTAGGTCTTATATAAAGTTAATGGTTGATAGGGGAAGGAGAGAATTTTTTTTCACTGTGAAGTGCCCACACTCCAGTGAACAGCCCCTCATCTACAGTCCTATAAGCAACCCTAACAACTCTCATTGGGTTATTTTTTTTAAAGACATGAAGAAAGGGGACTAGTTGGGAGAAGGAAGGTGATCAGTGGGAATGGGAGAATAGGGAAGAGGAATGGGGTGAACATGATTAAAATACATTATATGCATACAAGAAAATGTTGTAGTGAAACTCATTATTATATATAATTAATATGTGTTAATGAAAAACAGAATATCATTTGTATAATAAAAAACAATAGAAGTTATTTGGGACCAGAAACAAAGTTATTGTATTTCACTTCTGAATTATAATAATGCACAAATCATCTGTAATATGGAACTAGACTGTAATCACCATCATTTCATAATAGCACATACTAAATACTATGTGGTAGAAATACAAAAGGAGATATCTTATGTTCTCCACCACCATTGTGGGTGGTGCTACCCCTGGGCTGACATTTTTGGGCTCTATAAGAAAGCAGGTCTACAAGTCATGGGCAGCAAGCCAGTAAGCAGCACCCTTCCATGTTGTTTTCATCAGTTCCTGCCTCCAGGTTCCTGACCTGTTTGAGTTCCTGTCCTGCCTTCCTTCCATGATGAACTGTGATGTGGAGGAAGAAGCCAAATAAACCCTTTCCTCTATAATTTGCGTTTGGTCATGGCATTTCATCATAGCAATTGTAACCCTAATGTGGTGGTTTGAACAAGATGGATGGCCCCATGGGCTTAAATATTTGAATCCTTAGTCACCAGGGAATGGAACTCTTTGATTGGATTAGAAGGATTAGGAGGTGTGGCCTTGTTGGAGGAAGAGTGTGACTGGGGGTGAGGTTTCAAAACCCATGTCTGATTCAGGTTCACACTCTATGGATCAGGATGTAGCTCTTAGCTACTTCCCGCACCATGTCTGCCATGCCTCCCAATTATAATAATGGACTAAGCCTCTGAAACTGTATGCAAGTTCCCAATTAAATGCTTAAGTTTCTTTGGTCATGGCTTCTCTTCATAGTAATAGAACAGTGATTAAGATGACTAACTAGGACAGAAATTGGTACCAGGAGTGGGATATTGCTGTGACAGACCTGACCATGTTGGTTTGGGAAGGACTGTGGAAGGTCTTTGGAACTTTGAGTGAGAAAAGCTGGTAAGTGCTCAAAGCTTGGTGGGATATTCTGCAGGTGCTTGGTAAGAATGTTGAGAACAGTGCTGATGATAGAAGCCTGGACTGTGAAGTTTTAGAGGAAAGCAAAGACTCTACTGGGCCTTTTGTGTGAAGAATATGTGTGTTTGGCCAACGGGAACTGAAGCACTGACTGTGATCAACAAGAGACCAGAGCCACTAAAGTAGAACCTTGCTTTGCTGGAATAATCAATGTTGGTCAACTGCAGCTGAGAAATTAGTGGTGATTAAGAAGAGACCAGATCATTGAGGTAAAGTCTTCTGGGAAGTGTTTCCTCATTGTCAGCACACACAAGCTGTGTTCCAGAAGTGGCATAATGCCAGCCAAACTTAGTAGTATAAGAATCATCCAAGTGGTACTGGTTTTGAAGGCATGAAAAGCTCATAAAGAGAAACAGAGGCTTGACACTGTAACAGGGCTGGAGTTTCTGAAGGGAGCCAGGGAGGCTATTGGTGAAGATGCAGCTGAGTTGCAGCAAGAGACCCCAGCATTTTGGGGATGCCAGTACCATGGGATGACCACTAAGAACAGTAGCAACAGTAGAGTGCAGCCAGCTGGAGCCTAGAAGACAAGCTGTGTGTGCTACAAAGAGCAGAGCTAGAGAAATGATTCGAGCCCTTTGGAGAGACCCAGAAGGTAGTTAAGTGGGTCCCAGACATTGGACATTGCATTACTTACACTGTCAAAGATTGGATTTGCTTTGATCTTAATGTGACTATGCCATGTTTCTTCCCTACTGAAGTTAGAAAATACTTAACTCAATTTTGAATTTTACAGGAGTCCTCAGTTGAAAGATTTTGAACTTTTAGAAGAGATTTTGGATTTTTTAAAGAGACCAGATATTTTAAAGAGACTGAACTTTTAATGTGTTTGAATTTATTAAGACTGTGGGTCTTTTGAAGGTTTAACTAGGATGATTCCCAACAAAAGGAATAAATATTCTGGTTTGATCCTTTTACATTATATATGTCACACCTCATATCAAACATACAATTATGTGTTAATCTAAAAAAATAATAGTGCACAGTTGTATGGTGGTACAATATTATGAAGATATCCCTTATATTCCAAGAGACTGGAACTTTTGCTGGACCTCACAGCAAACTCTATATACTCAGTCTGCTTGTCTAACTCAACTTTACGAGACCAATGTAACAATCAACCTCACCTCCCTTAGATTTCCCGTTAGTTGACTTTTACAACCTAAGCTAATGTGTAGCTGTAATCTTAAATTATGTACCTTTCCTTGCTCCTGACCCAAGAGTGATGCATGGATGTTTACAGGTGTGCTACAATAACCCTTTGCTGAAGACAGCACAAATAGAGATTGAAAGCAATCTTGTAAGATGAGTATACACCATAAACGTTGAACACAATATATGGATATATCTTGATAAACAATCATGTTTGTAGTACTGTTTCTTATCTAGGTCAGTTGGGGGTCAGTGACTTAATCCATTGTAAACTCTGCTATGAAGAGTTGTGTGAAGTATCATGTCCCTTCCTCATGGGATGCTTTCAATGGTGTTCAATAAAAGAGAGAGCAAAGTCCTTTGTTAGGGGACAGGCATGGATAGACACATTCACACAGACACAGTCTCTCTCTCTCTCTGTCTTCAGACACAGGGACAGATTTACAAGACAGCCTTCAGGCAGGCACAGATTCAGACTCATACAACAGACAGACAGGACAGAAGATCCATGTAGAGTGATAAAAGAAACAAAGAGGGGGCTGGCAATTTGGAGCTGGGTATGTTATGGAAGAGCTGAGGAAGAAGCACCAATGTAACTGGGACATCTTAAGCAGTAATTGCGTTCGCCTTTTACATGACTGATAAATATCCACTCTGTTCTGAAAATAGCCGATAAATGGGGTAAGTTTGATGGAAACATCTAGGCTTAGTGTGACCTGTCTTCACTGCCTGTCCCTCACTGCTTGCAATTTCCATCATGGGCTACTGCATTAGAAAATTCTTTCCCCCCAGATAGTTAAGATAGGCTCCTTACTGAATGAGCTCATAGTAACTCTGATTTCCCAGACAGCTAACCCCAGGTCATGTCTCTTCCACATGACCTTACCCCATAACCCTAACCAGTCAAGTCCTTGAGTTCTTCCTCAAAATCTCTCACATCTGCTCTTTCTCTTAACTCCCACATCACTGCTTAAGTTGGGCGGAGAGGTCCCCAGGACTGTTTTCTTGACTCCAGTCTCTCTCTCTACTGTGATCTCCACCACCTGCTTTCTCTACTAAGCATTGCTATTTCTCTATACAAGAATTATTGGTGGTTTCTCCTTTTAAATCTTGTCTTCAGGACTCTTTGTGAATTGATTACAGCTGACCTTTTAAGTTTTGTGTGGTGGGGATTTAACCAGGATGTAGACTAAACAGCTGTAAGGAAGTGACCTCAATTCTGGTAACATAAAAAGGATGGATGTTCAATTTTCTTTCTGAGCCTCCAGAGTGTTGGGATTATAGGTGTGCATCATTATGCTTGGCTTCTTTCTCACTTCTTGATCTAAGACCTCCATTGTTTCCTACCCTCAAGCATCAGAGAAGCTCTTTTTTAATGAGCTGTTTAGACCTAGAGGAATTAGGCTACTGTCCTCCCGTATCCCCTTCTATCAGTCCTCCAGTCTCAGGATTCAGACTGAATGGCACACCAGTTTTCATGGGTCTCAAAGTTGCAGATGGAAGGTTGTGGGGCTTCCTGTCATCTATAGTCATGAGCCAATTCCAATAAAAATATCATTGTGTGTGTGTGTGTGTGTGTGTGTGTGTGTGTGTGTGTGTGTGT